>NW_024752693.1:235000-266527 GCF_018991925.1 Homarus americanus
TGCTTCTGTTCGGAGATCACCTCAGCGAGTCTGGCGTAGAAACATCTTGCACTTGGTCCCATCCCACCAGAGGTTGTGAACACTAGAGGAGTGAAGCTGCCTTGATCAACGTTTTGGATTCTCTCCCCATATGCCCTTCTCTTGTCGTTCTCGTTCCTTCTATGTGCAGCATCGAGAGCTAGGTTACGGTGACATGCGGCCATGGGATCAAAGATCCTGATGTCGAAGAAAGCTCGCTGTCCCCGCGTCCAGAATCCTCGAGCACTGACGTCAACACGGGCTTCGTTAGATGTGTTTGAAGTCCTAAGTTGGAAGATCTCACCATCCAATGGAAGGAGGGTCGGTTCTACCATGACATCCCGGCAGATTTCCTTCAACATATTTGCTGTAAAGTCCCTTACTTCGTCATGCCTCATGCATATGAAGCCCCCTTTCTTGCACGCCATGGCGTGATCGCCGTCATAGGAAGAGCCACACACGCATTGGGAGGGCAAACCTTCTACTGGCCGACCGTACCTTAGACCGTACTACTACTACTACTACTACTACTACTACTATAACCACCACAACCATCATTACCAACACCACAACCACTACCATTATTACCACAACCACTACAAAAACCACCACTACCACCAACACCACTATTACCACAACCACTACAACAACCACCACTACCACCAACACCACCACTACTACCACCATCATCGCGGCGCTTTTTGTTGATGCAAATGTTCGCTAAAACCCAGAAAAACGGAAACTTTTTTTCTTCCATCTATCTTTTTTCAACCGTGATGATGATTTTTATTTATTTAAGGATAACTAGACGACACACACAAAAATGAATTAATAAACACGTCGCCAAATTCATAAGTTTTCGTTCACAAGAATACTTAATATTGTTCACACGTAGAGAATTATGTACAATATATGCTTATAATTTTGGTGTTTGAATACAATTTGAATTATATATATATTTAATCATACCGTCAGCCTGGTATAAAATGCATTCGATTACCTTCACCCTTGTATAGCTAATTACCTTCAAATTGCATAAATACACTTAATTACCTTCAGACTTGTATTTACAAATAAACTATATAGATGTGCAGGTAAATAAACAATATACACAAACAATGCAAAGAATACAAATAATATGTATAACCAGAGCAGGTATATAAATAACGTACACACAAAATGCAGGTAAACAATGTATATAAACAGTACAGGTATACAAACAAAGATAAAAAGAAACCCGATAACAATATGCATTAACCGACCCATTAAAGTTACAACACAAACGATGATGAGAATATAATCCACACGTCAAATAAAATGGCAATAACTAGATAACGTTATCACCCAAGAATGAACACCCACCCCTCCCCACCCCTCAAAAAAAAAACCAGGTTAAATCTTCCGGACTTCAGACTAGAGTGTGGGCGAGACTGTGTGCTGACGCGGGCTGCTTCACTCCTCGCTACGCCAAAACAAAGTAGAAGCATTTATGTACATTCAAAACTTTTAATTAACATGCAGGGTAGGTGCGGCCTGAGTCTGAGTGAGAGCTTGGAGAGAGAAAAAAAAACGCCTACCCCTCACTCTTACTAACCCGTTCTCTCCCTTCTCTCCTTCTCACCGTCCCATCCTCTCCTTTCTTCATTCTCATCAACCCTCCCTCACCCTCATCAACCCTCCCTCACCCTCATCAACCCTCCTCACCCCCTCACCAACACCCATTTCTCTCACTAACCTTCCCTTACATTTACCATCCCTCCCTCACCCTCTCCTCACACTTACCATCCCTCCTCACCCTCACCTCACCAACCCTCCCTCACCCTCATCAACCCTCCCTCACCCTCATCAACCCTCCCTCACCCTCATCAACCCTCCCTCACCCTCACCAACCCTCCCTCAACACCCAGAGTTCACACGTCTCATTGTGGTTTTAGAGAATGAGTTTCAAAAGAAGTTTTCCGTGGACCCCTCGACGGAGATAAAATGGCCAGGCAGGTTTAGAATTACCTCTGGAATAGTTAATTGAGGCCAGGAAATGGTTAATATTCTCTCCTCTCTCGCTATTTTTTTTCCTCCCCCCTCCCTACCTCTCTCTCTCTCTCTTTCTCTCACTAACTCTGGGATTTCGTGTTATAAATATTCATCATTGAGGCATCAGGCTGGCCCCGTCCGCCACACTCAGCCACTTGTTGTTGTAGTTATTTGCGTCTATGTACACACACTCACATACAAATACATACATACATGATCACACACATACAAATACATACATACATGATCACACACATACAAATACATACATACATGATCACACACATAAATACATACATACATAATCACACACATACAAATACATACATACATGATCACACACATACAAATACATACATACATGATCACTCACATACAAATACATACATACATGATCACACACATACAAATACATACATACATGATCACACACATACAAATACATACATACATAATCACACACATATACATACATACATAATCACATACACCGAGAGGAGAAGGAATGAGTGGGAGGTGTCTATGGTAGAGGAGAGGGACTGATTAGGAAGTGTCTAAGAGAGCAGTAGTACCACCAACAAAAAGAATAGTAGTAGTAGTAGTAGTAGTAGTAGTAGTAGTAGTAGTAGTAGTAGTAGGAAGAATAACAAAAGTAAACAACAACAGTAACATGAGCAGCAACAGCAGTTAAAGTAGCACCAACGGTAGCAAAATAATAACAACAGCAGCAACAGCAACAGTAACAGTAAAAGCAACACCAATAACAGTAGTATTAATACACCACAACACTGCCTGCCTCCCTTGACACTGTGACCAGCATATAACACCTGTTCCCGGGAAGCTAAACAAGGTCCTCCCTCCCACACCACCTAGCGGAGCGGGAAATCACCAGAAAACAGCGAGCTAGGACATATCATCTCAGGACCTGCCAGTGAGGATGAGGAGGTCGTGGTAAATAATGGTGAGATTGTCCCCTTGAGGCTGGTGGTGAATGTAAGGGTGATTTATATTGGATAAAATGTACCTTTATATGTGGTTTTATTCGTTTAATCAGCTGGGTTCAGTTCTCTACCAGCTGGGTTCAGTTCTCTACCAGCTGGGTTCATAACTCCACCAGCTGGGTTCATACTCCAACGGTTGGGTTCAGAACTTTACCAGCTGGGTTCAGTTCTTCACCAGCTGGGTTCACAACTTCACCAACGGGGTTCACAACTCCACCAGCTGGGTACGGAACTGTGGCTATGAGAAGCCACACGTGGCCCAGGCTACATCCTAATTAAGATACGGAAGACGAGACCCAAGTTCTCCAGCAGCCCAAGTTGAGCGAACTGTCTCCGTTTATTGCCTGCTGGACCTTCCCACGCCCGCACAGGTCACCTTCCCACGCCTGCACTGGTCACCTTCCCACGCCCGCACAGGTCACCTTCCCACGCCTGCACAGATCACCTTCCCACACCAATACAGGTCACCTTCCCACGCCCACACAGGTCACCTTCCCAGCCCCGCACAGGTCACCTTCTCACGCCCGCACAGGTCACCTTCTCACGCCCGCACAGGTCACCTTCTCACGCCCGCACAGGTCACCTTCTCACGCCCGCACAGGTCACCTTCTCACGCCCGCACAGGTCACCTTCCTACGTGGGTGAATTGTTCATCAAAATATTTAATTTTACTGTGTAGAGTCAAAATTTAATTCACTCCAGAGAACTTTGATAAATTCATAAGATAAATCAATTTTTTCCTTTCCACTTCCGCATTTTTGTGAGTGACTGAATTTCAACTCGTATATTCGACAGTTACTCATATTTCGACTATAAGATCCTAATCCCACACGCCCACCCACGCTCTCACACGCCAGCCCACACTCTCAAACGCCCGCCCACACTATCACTAGCCCGCCTACACTTTCACTCGCCCGCCCACACTCTCACTCGCCCACCCACCTTCTCACTAGCCCGCCCACCTTCTCACTAGCCCGCCCACACTTTCACACGCCCGCCCCCCTTCACTAGCCCGCCCACACTCTCACTAGCCCGCCTACACTCAGCCCGCCCACACTCTCACTCGCCCACCCACCTTCTCACTTGCCCGCCCACTCACACGTACGCCCGCCCTCACTTTCACACGCAAGCCCACACCCACAAATTATGTGATATGAGCCGGGCCAACATTCACGCCCACGTATGCAAGTTTCCACGCCCTGACACCCAAACACACGTACACACATGCACTGTCACACCCAACCGCATGTACAAGTTATTCCCGTGCAATCATCTGTGTAAGATTCAACTCCCTTACAACCACTAGTGCTTGGTATTAGAGAGAGAGAGAGAGAGAGAACTAGCTCCCTTGTATGAGGACTGGCCGCTTGGGGTAAATTTGCATAATGAAGCTTAAATGGAAAACCAGGTAATTAAAATCGCGAGTTCTCCCCCCACCCCCCCCCCGCCAGTTGACGTTAGCAGAGCTTAATGGAAATAAACAAGTAGTTGTCATGGCGGTAATTAATGCTATTATTATTAGCTAACGAGGTGGGCGTTTAGAACCTCCTCAACGCTGCTAAATTATATCCCATCTAATTGACTCCATAAAGGCGAGTGTTGTTGACTACAAAGAGAATTATATGTGCTAATTAGTTGAGTGTTTCCTTTTAAGTGTATATGTGATAATTACCAGAGTGCTTCCTTATAAGTTGTATTTAAGTACTTGTGATGAAGAAGGAATTTATCATATGCTTAAGTGCGTAGCTTAAGTCAGACTGGAGACCCTCTTAACTCGGGACTCTAATATTAATCTGTGGAAACTAGACTAAAGGATACTCCTGTAGGAATAAGATTAAGGATACTAATGACCCACACGAGGCAGATCCTATTCACACCTAATAATTATATCCGAGTTGATGACATTGTTCAGGGGTAACTTGTTCAACTCTTCCATAACAATTTCTAAACCAATTTTTTACTTGCTTCCTTTTATAACTATAAATTACCTTTCATTCTCAACCATTGCTACGTGTTCGCTTCGTATTTGATATAGTTTAAGTATCTAAGTTAAAACATCTTTAATCGATCCCATCTTTTATTTATAATCTCTAAGTCTCTTAAAATAATGTAAAACCAGCGTTCTTAATCTGTCTCTATCTGGATTAATTTTTATCAACTTTCTCTAAATATTTTCAAGGGAATCTACATCCATTCTATAATAAGGTCACCAAAACTGATCTTCATAATGTAATTCAAGTCTCACTATAACACTTCTACTCCTGGTAATTAACACGTCTCTCACCCTGTTAGCCTAAGGACGTGTATAGACACATTTCTCACTCGGCTTTTCAGATCCCAACTTACCAGTAACCTTAAATATTTCTCATAATTGGATTTCTCACTATTTATCTTGTTTAGTTGGTAGTTAGCGCCACAATTTGCATTTGCTAATACTCGAACTTTGGTGTTGGTATTTTTAGGGCCATAGTAAAAGCTAGATTCATATTACACTACATTGGTTGGGCGCGGGTGGACATTTTGGGCGGGGGAGGACATTTTGGGCGCGGGTGGACATATTGGGCACGGGTGGATATGTTGAGCGCGGGTGGACATATTGGGCGCGGGTGGATATGTTGAGCGCGGGTGGACATATTGGGCACTGGTGGACATATTGGGCGCTGGTGGACATAGTGGATGTAGATGGACATACTGGATGTAGGTGAATGACTATATTAGGTGTAGTTATTGGGTATAGTTGAACATACTAGGTGTTGTTGGACATACTTGGTGTTGTTGGACAATGGACATACTAGGTGTTGTTGGACATACTAGGTGTTGTTGGACACATAAGGTGTTGTTGGACATACTAGGTGTTGTTGGACACATAAGGTGTTGTTGGACATACTAGGTGTTGTTGGACATACTAGGTGTTGTTGGACGTATAAGGTGTTGTTGGACATATTAGGTGTTGTTGAACATACTAGGTGTTGTTGGACATACTAGGTGTTGTTGGACATATTAGGTGTTGTTGGACATATTAGGTGTTGTTGGACATATAAGGTGTTGTTGGACATACTAGGTGTTGTTGGACATATTAGGTGTTGTTGGACATATTAGGTGTTGTTGGACATATTGGACATACTAGGTGTTGTTGGTTATATATATGAATTATTTGTTGGACATACTAGGTGTTGTTGGACATATTAAGGTGTGTTGGACTTGCTTGTGGGTGTTGTTGGACATATAAGGTGTTGTTGGACATACTAGGTGTTGTTGGACATATTAGGTGTTGTTGGACATACTAGGTGTTGTTGGACATACTAGGTGTTGTTGGACATATAAGGTGTTGTTGGACATACTAGGTGTTGTTGGACATACTAGGTGTTGTTGGACATACTAAGGTGTTGTTGGACATATTAGGTGTTGGACATACTAGGTGTTGTTGGACATATAAGGTGTTGTTGGACATATTAGGTGTTGTTGGACATATAAGGTGTTGTTGGACATATAAGATGTTGTTGGACATATTAGGTGTTGTTGGACATATAAGATGTTGTTGGACATACTAGGTGTTGTTGAACATATTAGGTGTTGTTGGACATATAAGGTGTTGTTGGACATATAAGATGTTGTTGGACATACTAGGTGTTGTTGGACATATAAGGTGTTGTTGGACATACTAGGTGTTGTTGGACATATAAGGTGTTGTTGGACATATAAGGTGTTGTTGGACATACTAGGTGTTGTTGGACATATTAGGTGTTGTTGGACATATAAGGTGTTGTTGGACATATAAGATGTTGTTGGACATATTAGGTGTTGTTGGACATATAGATGTTGTTGGACATACTAGGTGTTGTTGAACATATTAGGTGTTGTTGGACATATAAGGTGTTGTTGGACATATAAGATGTTGTTGGACATACTAGGTGTTGTTGGACATATATAGAGGTGTTGTTGGACATACTAGGTGTTGTTGGACATATAGGTGTTGTTGGACATACTTGTTGGACATATAGGTGTTGTTGGACATAAGGTGTTGTTGGACATATAAGGTGTTGTTGGACATACTAGGTGTTGTTGGACATATTGGGTGTTGTTGGACCACTAGGTGTTGTTGGACATATATAAGGTGTTGTTGGACATATTAGGTGTTGTTGGACATACTAGGTGTTGTTGGACATACTAGGTGTTGTTGGACATATAAGGTGTTGTTGGACATACTAGGTGTTGTTGGACATACTAGGTGTTGTTGGACATATTAGGTGTTGTTGGACATATAAGGTGTTGTTGGACATACTAGGTGTTGTTGGACATATAAGGTGTTGTTGGACATATAAGGTGTTGTTGGACATACTAGGTGTTGTTGGACATATAAGGTGTTGTTGGACATACTAGGTGTTGTTGGACATACTATACTAGGTGTTGTTGGACATGGACATACTAGGTGTTGTTGGACATACATACTAGGTGTTGTTGGACATACTAGGTGTTGTTGGACATATTAGGTGTTGTTGGACATACTAGTTGTTGTTGGACATATTAGGTGTTGTTGGACATACTAGGTGTTGTTGGACATACTAGGTGTTGTTGGACATATAAGGTGT
Organism: Homarus americanus; assembly: GCF_018991925.1. Taxonomy (NCBI): domain Eukaryota; kingdom Metazoa; phylum Arthropoda; class Malacostraca; order Decapoda; family Nephropidae; genus Homarus; species Homarus americanus. The sequence goes on from NW_024752693.1 coordinate 242,640, forward strand.
TGTTGGACATACTAGGTGTTGTTGGACATATAAGGTGTTGTTGGACATACTAGGTGTTGTTGGACATACTAGATGTTGTTGGACATACTAGGTGTTATTGGACATACTAGGTGTTGTTGGACATATAAGATGTTGTTGGACATACTTAAGTGAGGGTGAACAAGCTGTACTTGTCGTGCTTGACCCAACAAAGTGGACACAACTTAAGTACAGTATAACAAACCGCCACGATCCCACGACCTCTTGACCTTTAACCTAAGAGAGAGAGAGAGAGAGCGTGAGGTAGATAGCGTGACCTGAGAGAAGAAATTGATGGATTGACGGCCATTCAACCCTGCTACCAAGGACACGTGACGGATTAGACCAACCAGGAATTTTAAAGGCAGCAGCAGCCAATGGTTCACAAAGAAGTATTATCACTAGTCCCCTCTTTTTACTTCATGGTACCATTAGTTATATAATGAGTGGCAGTCCAGAGATTAGATTATAATACTTGTCATTATAGAATTAAACTTGGAAGGTGATACGCCTGCTGATAGCTTACATAATAGACTCAAGATAAAAAGTGTTTTGTCAATTTAATCTTTATAATCTATGCACATAAAGGTGAAAAATACCTACATGTACTTGAATTATATTTTATCATTATTCGACTGAGGAGACGAATCATCACGGGTAATAAGGATGTATCTGCCACAAACTGAACTCAAGTTACGTACAGTTTAGTCTTGTTAAGAATAGAAAGCCTAGTGTAGTGTTTAGAAAGTTATTGTTGTTATGATCAGGTGTGTAAGTTAGGTTGATTTGTTGGTGTTGTTTCTGATGCCAACTGATTGTGGCATAGGGAAATATTGTAACTATCTCTTGTGATATAGTTAAAACACACACACACACACACACACACACGCACACACACACACACACACACACATACACACACACACACGCACACACACACACACACACACACACACACACACACACACACACACACACACACACACACACACACACACACACACACACACACACACACACACACACACACACACACATACACACACACACACACACACACACACACACACACACACACACACACACCGACGCCAGAGCTTATTTAAGTGTAGTTAATTCAGGAATTCAAGATGGAACACAAATTTGTGTGTGTGTGTGTGTCTTCTTCTAGAGGACCTCCCCTCCCCAAACCCACTCCAGGCATATAAATAATGAGAAGCGAATGGGGGAGAAAAGGGGGGCTTAATGGGAAGAAAATGGGGTTTAAGGGGAAGTAAATGGGGATAAGTGTGAAGAGAAAGGGGGAAATGGAAAGGAAAAGGAGTAGAGATAATGAACGAGGACGAAAGAGGGTTAAGGGGAGAAGATGGAGATAATCATAAATAGGAAAAGGAAAGGGGGCTTAAGGGGAAGGAAATGGTGATAAGTGTGAAGAGGAAGAGGAAGGAGAGAAGAATGATAGAGGAAAAGTGACTAAAGTGAAGGAGATAGGGATAAGCATAAAGGGGAAGAGAAGAAGGAAAAGTGTATAATAAATACCTGGAAGACCCAGAGGAGAGGGGAGGAAAGGAGGAGCTGGTATAATGAAGTTTCTAGGGCTGCCCCGCCAGGAGGTGACCAGCTGAGCGTCACTCATGAAGACTTACAGCACAAACACTGGAGACTGACCAGCTCCCAGCATGTCCCGAGACCCTGAGACCACTGCCGGAGTGAGTTACCAATACCGGAAGTGAGTTACTACTGCTGGGATTGAGTTACCAGTAATGAGATTGAGTTACTACAGCTCTTGAACCAATAATTAAGCTGTCGGACAGTTAAAACACCTCTCGAACCCTTAATTAAGCTGTTGGGCAGTTAAAACAGCTCTCGAACCCTTAATTAAGCTGTTGGGCAGTTAAAACAGCTCTCGAATCCTTAATTAAGCTGTTGGGCAGTTAAAACAGCTCTTGAACTAATACATTAGCTGTTGAAAAAATATAATTACCCTTAAATAAATAGACCAGCTGAAGCACAATCAAAAAACTGTTGGACAGATAAACCAATTGTGGAACAGTTAAAAATAGCAGTTTGGACAATTGCCGGTCAGTTGAATCACTTGTTCGGTAATTGTGGGTCAAAATTACATGGGTCAGGGAATATAGAACATAACGATTTAATAATAGAGTAGCCACACTAACCTAACCTAACCTAACCAATCTAATCAACCCAACACAACCTAACCTAACCCAAACTGTTAAGGGAATTTTGTTCACAACTGTACATAGAGTAAAGTTGTAGCGTGGACAATAACACATATTAAACCTTACACAGTGTTGTACATATGTCAGTGGCTAAACCAACACACCACGGCTGAAAACACGAAGGCACGATAGCAGTTGTTATTGTATTTTGACAACACTGTAAATAAAGACGAAGGTTCCAATACTATTTCCCATATACAAATTTATATGATACAAACATACTGTACTGTACATAATGGAAAAATATCCTTTTTTAAATATTTTCTTTCACATTAGGCGATATTAGTTTAGGCAGGACATGTTGGTTTTGGAATATATAATTTAATATTCACCAGTTCCAATATATTGAAAGTAATTAGAGTCGGGCCAAAATGCTGTACGTTTTGTAAATGACTTCATTGTTTTCGACATTCTGAACCATTTTATTTTTTCCCCAATTGGCGAAATATTGTGTTGATTTGGTCTTAGTTTGTGATTTACCTGCGGCGTTATCAAACATATATTAATTAGTGAGTAAATGATGGCACAAACACACACGCACACACACACACACACACACACACACACACACACACACACACACACACACACACACACACACTACACACACACACACACACACACACACACACGCACACACAACACACACACACACACACACACACACACACGCACGCACACACACACACACACACACACACACACACACACACACACACACACACACACACACACATAAATACCACAAATCACTTGCATAATAAATTAAAAAAAACTGAATAAACACCAAGGAAAATACACAACCATGAGAACATACTGAGACACATAAGAAACTTTGTCATAAGTATACTGTATATGGTTGTGTGTGTCATGCGGGTGAGAAACAAATCAAAATATTCAAACAATTATAACAAAATGAATGACAATAACATACTTCTATTATTTTGAGGGGTTATAATTTCAATGGCTATTATTATTATTATTATTATTATTATTATTATTATTATTATTATTATTATTATTATTATTCAGTTAAATAAGAATGTTCATAGCACCATTTTTTTCAACATCTCTTGTCAATTTCGTTCAATCCTTGTAACAGGAACTAGTTTACACACTCACTAGACACACGACGAGGCATTTCGACTAATGTGTGTGTGTGTGTGTGTGTGTGTGTGATATGTAATGTAGATGTGTCCCGGCGCTCACACTGATTTCATTTCTCCATTTGCATTGATGAAAACCACAAGTTAATCATGAAATTTAAGTTAATATAATTTTTTAGAACAAAGTGAAGTTGTAATTAGGATGTTGTAATACTGAAATAAAAGAGCTGATGGTTATTAAATGGGTTGTGATTGTCGCAGTGGCTTATAATTACATCTCGGGTTATTAATTACCTAACCTAACCAAATCAACCTAACCTAACCAAATCAACCTAACCTAACCTAACCAAATCAACCTAAACTAGCCAAATCAACCTAACCTAACCTAACCAAATCAACCTAACCTAACCAAATCAACCTAACCTAACCTAACCAAATCAACCTAAACTAGCCAAATCAACCTAACCTAACCTAACCAAATCAACCTAACCTAACCAAATCAACCTAACCTAACCTAACCAAATCAACCTAAACTAGCCAAACCAACCTAACCTAACCTAACCAAATCAACCTAACCTAACCAAATCAACCTAAACTAGCCAAATCAACCTAACCTAACCTAAACTCTCCCTCTGTTCCTGTACACTAAGTCTCTGCAGATATATAACTCTTCCCTTCTTTTATTTTACGGTTGTGATCACTGGGAGGGAGAGCGGGGTGCAGTAACTCGCCAGCTATGGGTCCCGGGCGGTATAGTCTTTGGTGCTAGTTTACGACCTGACCACGGTGGCGCTACCAGATCTTAAAACCACGATGTAAACCCTACTACATACACATACATACACAGAGCACATACACAGACACACAGACATACTTGGATATATACACGCACACATAGACAGACAGACAGACAGACAAACAGACAAAACTCTTTCTCTCTCTCTCTCTCTCTCTCTCTCTCTCTCTCTCTCTCTCTCTCTCTCTCTCTCTCTCTCTCTCTCTCTCTCTCTCTCTCTCTCTCTCTCTCTCTACCTTATATTAAACATAGTAGTTATCTATATAATTGTGCTGGTATATTTATTCACCAGCTTCATATTGTCAGTGTTATGTGTTATGAGAGCGAGGAGTTTGACTGACGCCTTTCACACAATCGTATCCATCAGCTAATGCAATAATTCTCCGGATCACCAGAAATTTAGCCAGAGAAATTGTTACAGCGATTATTAATTAAATGTGTTATATTAATACACGTAGCCGTATTAATAGTTGGTGTGTTTGAGATTATACAATGCCATCTCGCGGGAAGAAAATGATATAACAACGTTGACTAGTATGATGCATGATGTATAATGAACGACACACACACACACACACACACACACACACACACACACACACACACACACACACACACACACACACACACACACACCTGTATCAACAAAGGAAGGAATAAAATATACCTTGTGGGTGGTGCTGGGGAGGTGGAGGGGGAGGGAAGGGAGGGAGGAAGGGAAGGAAAGGAGGAGAGGGGAGGGAGGGAGTCGCAGGTAAGCCAACACACCAGGTATATTCAGTGCCTGGTCAAACAGGAGCAGACGGCCGACTTACCACCACAACCACACCACAACCACCGCAACCACCACCAGTACGATGACTACCGCCACCACCACCACCACCACCACTGTACGATCACTACCATCGCCATCACCACCATCACCGACACTACAAGGCACCACAGCACCCACCACCACACCGGTATACAAAATCATACACCACTACACACCACCACACACCACCATCACACAACACTCACCACCACACACCACCACACACCACCATCACACAACACTCACCACCACACACACCACCACCACACACCACCACACACCACCACCACACACCACCACACACCCCGTCTGCCACTCCCACCGCACCACCACCACACACCACCACTACACCACCACACACCACCATCACTGCTTACCTCACCACCACACACACCACCACCACCCCAACCTCCACCACCACACAACAGCCACACACCACCACCACACAACAGCCACGCCACCACCACACAACAACCACACCCACCACACACCACCATCACACAACACTCACCACCACACAACAGCCACACCACCACACACCACCATCACACAACACTCACCACCACACACCACCACCACACAACACTCACCACCACACAACAGCCACACCACCACACACCACCATCACACAACACTCACCACCACACACCACCACCACACAACACTCACCACCACACAACAGCCACACCACCACCACACACCCTTTCTTTCCTCGCCTGATGATCCCTCCAGCAGATAAAACCCCCGCGAGGCTCACCAAAAACAAAGACACATCCCACCAAATGATCGATATTCCCGCCTCCTCGCTTCACACATCCTCCGAAAAAAACCTCGACTCCGGGGGGGCCCTTTGGAAGGTCTGGTGATACCACTGAGTGTGAGGCGGACTGACGGCCACTGTCTGAAAGTTTCTGCGACCAGGATGATGGACGACACGAGGCTGGCTTAACGACTGACCACTTAACCAAGTCCGAGTAAACTTTTACCAACGAGAAAATATCGTGATCAATTTTTCATGTGGACAAGACTTTACGGAGAAGGGCTTTTAGTGTTACCTCGGGGTTTTGTGTGTATACTGTATATTATGTAAACGAAGTGTATGTATGTATGTATGTACTGTATGTCTGTATGTATGTATGTATGTCTGTATGTATGTCTGTATGTATGTATGTATGTATGTATGTATGTATGTATGTATGTATGTATGTATGTATGTAGATGCATATTTTATTTAGCTCATCCTTCTAAAACCTATCTCTTCATGATGCCGGAACCAGAGACAAACACAGACTCTCTTTTCATTCGTTGTCTATCACTCCTTCTCCTCACTGGTACGTCATCTACTATGGTGGTCTCCCCTTCTACAACAAGGCCCCAAATACCTATCACTTCATCCTGCCTATTCACTCATCATCAGCAACACTTCCTTCCCTCCCAAGACGCCCACACCACCAGGCTCCCTACCCACACCCCCACGAGAAATAGGTAAAACTTTACGATCAACATAAACACAAAGGATAATCATCACGGCATAAATTCCAGAACAAATCCTAACTTTAAATGTTAACTCTCTTCCTCCCTCTAAGATACATCACTATTTTTTTTTAGGGGGGGTCACTTTCCTCCATTTCCCCTACGTCTCATAATGTTGATTTGTTACTGGTATATTTCGTTCATTTATGTGCATATTTTCCCGGCAGGTAAACATACATCCGACCATACGGTGAAAATAATGACCCTTGTGTCCTGGGGTGGGGTGGGGTGGAGTGGGGTGGGGTGGGGTGGGGTGGAGTGGAGTGGAGTGGAGTGGGGTGGGGTGGGGTGGCATAACAATCACAATCTCCCGTACATGGATAGAACACGCTACTCAAACCTTCAAGAGAACAAAACACAAAAACAAACCAGCATACCTGACCTAACCTAACTTCACATAACCGCACCTAACCTCATATAAACTAACCTCACATAACCTAACCTAACCTATCCTGGCTTTTCCGGAATGTCTTTAAAATATTCAGAAGCGAAGAGAAGCTTCTACTCCATCTGTTAGTAAATAATTGAACTATCCAAAACTATTTACCTAAGAAATGTGTAATAACTCACAACTGATTTGGTGAAAAGTGTAGAAATGTTTTGTATTTGTGTAAGAAACATGTATTAGGGCAGATTGTTGAAAGTGTAATGGGAGATGGCCAAAAAAGTCAGACGGTTCGTTAAGGGAAGTTTGGACACAGCACACTCTATGCCGGGCCTTTGATACACAATGAGGTAGTGTGGGTGGCGTTGCATTCGATAGCCTTTCATATCCCTACGTTTATCAAGTTATATGTAGTGCTCCTCCCGTAAGACAAAGGTCAAAGATAGTTTCTAAGCGGATTTCATTACACAGTTTTTAATAGGAGTATTTCTGAGTTTGTCTAGACTAGCATGTCTAATCTGTTATAAGACATGGGTCACAACTGAGCACGATGGAAGGCGGTATTAGATCTTTCTACAAAAAGATAAACAAGTATTAAAGGATCAACAAAGTGCTTTTATGTGTAATTCTCTGCAAGATAGTCTCTATACTGACGTGACGTAAGGGTGCTAGTCTCTCCTGTGGGGTCGGCAGCGAGGTAAACATTAAAACACAGGCGGGGGTCTGTCAGGCTCGGGAGATTTGGGGGAAAACAGGATTGATTGATTGATTTATTTATTTATTTATTTATTTATTTATTTATTTATTTAATTTTTTTTTTTTTTTTTAGGACGTTTATGAGGTTGGTAGCTTGTGGGGCAGCCTGAGGTATGTGGCTGACGCTGTGATGGCATCTAGCAGGTTAACTGATGAGATGAATGAAGTTGGGAAGCTTAAGTTAGGTTAGGTTAGTTATGTTAGGTTAAATTAAACTAGGTTAGGTTTGGTTAAGTTAGGTTAGATTAGGTTAGTTACGTTAGGTTAAGGTAAGCTAGGTCAGGTTAGGTTAGTTAAATGATGCGAGGAAGGTGAGAAAGGTGTAGCTCTCAGAGGATTATGTTATTGAGAATATCCGCTATTGAGAGGGTTTACTGTACTACTATGTCTCCCCTAGTCCCACCGCCCTATGACTGACTGATGCCTAGCTACAGGTAACGAGTCCTGATCTAATACACAGACTCAAGCAGTAAACATCCTACACACACACACACACACACACACACACACACACACACACACACAATCGAGGAGAACAACTCGACCCCTATAATCAGAAAGGAAACATAACAATGAGTCGAAATCGGATTATAAGCTATGGTGGGGAGAGAGAGAGAGAGAGAGAGAGAGAGAGAGAGAGAGAGAGAGAGATAATAAATACGTACATTTTAAATCAAATGGACAAATGCTCTTTATCTGTAATTAAATTTCGAAATTCAATTATATTACTTTTTATCATGCCATATTTTGTCCAGACCAACATAAAAAACTTTACACAACGAGTTACAAATTATCACACCATGTAGATTTATTTATTAAAAAAAAAGTGAATACATGTTGCATATTTTTGTTGTTGTTGACACTTTATAACTTTTTCGCATGGTGTGTTATTTTATAAGTTACCGGAGGATAAATGTGTGGGCTTCCTCTGTTTAATGTTCACGTAATAGATGGCTTTGTTTTGGCCGTGTTATATATTACAGTTATAATGTACAGTGTGTTTTAGGCTCTTGGTAATAATGATAATAATAATAATAATAAAAATAATAATAATAATAATAATAATAATAATAATAATAATAATAATAATAATAAAAATAATAATAATAATAATAATAATAATAAAGTTCTGAAACAAACTATCTAATTAACTAACTAACGCAGTACCACACTAAATCGTTCACAAAACACACACACATACATGGAGTTAAACCTTTTGGCATCCTCATGATCGACCAATAAAAACTTTGCAGCTTCAGCATAACAAGCTCAAACCTAACCTAACTTAAACACGTCAGCTCAAACCTAACCTAACTTAAACACGTCAACTCAAACCTAACCTAACTTAAACACGCTCAAACCTAACCTAACTTAAACACGTCAACTCAAACCTAACCTAACTTAAACACGTCAGCTCAAACCTAACCTAACTTAAACACGTCAGTAAAACCTAACCCCTAACTTAAACACGTCAACTCAAACCTAACCTAACTTAAACACGTCAGCTCAAACCTAACCTAACTTAAACACGTCAACTCAAACCTAACCTAACTTAAACACGTCAACTCAAACCTAACCTAACTTAAACACGTCAACTCAAACCTAACCTAACTTAAACACGTCAACTCAAACCTAACCTAACTTAAACACGTCAGCACAAACCTAACCTGACTTAAACACGTCAGCTCAAACCTAATCTAACCCAACCTGACTTAACCACGTCACCTCAAACGAAACTTCAAGAAAAACTGGGAAAGAGGAAGAGAGTAGCGTGAGAGAAGGAGGTACACGGATTACCTCTCCTCTAGCCATCAGTGACTAGGGGGACTCACTGCACCACTAATAAGATAATCGGCCGCATCGGAGACTCAAGGTGATTATACGAGAGTAATTTGTAGGTCAGTGACTCTCTCTTGACCGTAATAATAATAATAATAATAATAATAATAATAACAATAATAATAATAATAATAATAATAATAATAATAATAATAAATAGTAATACTGATGATAATAGAAATAATAACAATAACAACAACAATAATAATAATAGTAACAACAACAACAACAAAAATAATGACACTACTACCACTACTGCTACTCCTCCTCCTACTACTACTACTACTACTACTAATAATAATAATAATACAATCAGCACCCAAAAATCATCATCATAACGAAATAATAATAATAAAAATAACAATTCTACGATACACTTGACAAGACCATTACCCCCCCAAAAAATACAAACAAATAAATAAAACAAACATAAAACAAATTCCTAGGTATAAAACACACACACACACACACACACACACACACAGGTCACACACAATTCTTTATCCTTGACCTTTCGTGGGTATAGGTTTTTCTCTAACCTCCTTTCATGTCCTCATTACATCACTCAAATTAACAAACTTCATGGGTTAATCCTGGGATACACCTCATTATCCCTCATGTCACATCTGGATAATTGTTTGTCTTCTGCGTTTATATCCGGGTCTCGCATGCAAGATGTTGTTGGATCAGGAATTGCATGTGTGGGAGATTATCTGAGAGTTTTGTGTCTCTTTCTCTGTCTTCACCCCACTCTCTCTGTCTTCACCCCACTCTCTCTGTCATCACCCCACTCTCTCTGTCTTCACCCCACTCTCTGTCTTCACCCCACTCTCTCTGTCTTCACCCCACTCTCTGTCTTCACTCTGTCCTATTGCTCTCTGCTCTCTCTGTCTTTCCCAACCTCTCTATCATCACCCCACTCTCCCACCTCAGTCTTCACCCACTCTCTGTCTTCACCCCTCCAGTCTTCACACCCCACTCTCTCTATCATCACCCCACTCTCTCTGTCTTCACCCCACTCTCTGTCTTCACCCCCTCTCTGTCTTCCACCCCTCTCTCTGTCTTCACCCCACTCTCTCTGTCTTCACCCCACTCTCTGTCTTCACCCCACCCCCCTCTCTGTCTTCACCCCACTCTCTCTGTCTTCACCCCTCTCTCTGTCTTCACCCCTCTCTGTCTTCACCCCACTCTCTGTCTTCACCCCACTCTCTCTGTCTTCACCCCACTCTCTCTGTCATCACCCCACTCTCTCTGTCTTCACCCCACTCTCTGTCTTCACCCCACTCTCTCTGTCTTCACCCCACTATGTCTATTTTCACCCCAGTGTTTATCATCACCCCTGTGTCCGTGTTCACCTCACCGTCTTGTCTCCACCTACACTCGTCTTTTTCTATAATATTCAGAGTTATTCAATCGCCGTTTCAGAAGTGAGTACGTCAGTGAATGAATAAACTAATTGATACATATATATGAATGAATTAACTAAATAAACTCATTAAAAGTTAAGTGAATAAACCAATTTATTAACATCTAATAAAAAAATTAATTAATATTTAAATGGATATACCAATTCATTGATAGCTGGATGAATAAAACAATTTATTATCTAAATGAATATATAAACTTGAATAATAGTTACATAAATATAGATGAGAGAGATAAACGAACGCAGTAAATCTCTTCCATTCACTTACAGATGAAGACAGAAAATAATGTCCTTCTTTCACTTACAGACGAAGGCAGTATATTCCCTTCTTTCACTGTCCCCAAGTCTCCCTCCACCAAAAATTCGTAAGATGGACACATGGCCTAAAATTTTGGCCAGACAATATGAGAGAGAGCGAGAGAGAGAGAACTGTCACAGAGTAACTTTATCAAAAGTTTCATTAAGATTGGCTGAAAAATAAAGGAATGACAGGCGAGAGAATTCAACGTTTAAAGCGTTTTTCTGTTCTCTCTTTTCACCCGTTGAATTCTGTTTTTTTTTCTCAATATTATCTGCTTAATATATATTTCCTTATGTATGACTGGTTTAATATTTTAAAATTAAGAAATAACATAAAATAATATAAAATAAAATGTTCCCAGATAAAGCTAGATTCACTATTCAAAATTTATCCTCACTTTATTCAATTATGAATGATACCAATAAGTTTTATTCATATAATTTCTGTAATTTTTTATATCAAGGTACCTTTAAGTTTTGTATAGTGTATTATCAACACCTGGAACACTTTATAACTTTGAATGTATCTATTTCAATACTGTACCCTATTATAATGATACTTTACATCTTCAAAATTAGCACAATGTGTACTTACCTTACTCTGGTGTCAACCTGTAAAAAGATAAACCAGTATTACTTACAAGGATTTACTGAACTTGTTAATTTCAGAAAATAAAAATCATTGATCGGTTGTTGAGATTATGGTTCTTGTTACTTACTACTGTACAAGTAAACTGTCTCCAGAACTAAACAGTCTGAACATTTGAATGGGGAGGCGGGAGGAGGGCGATACCATGTCAACAAAAAGATCTGTCTATACCAGTGACACATCCAGGATTTCTCTGGTGGGCAAAGATAAAAGAGATTCCCCACAAAAAAATACTCAATAGTCTGCCTCATTTTTCTAACAGAGGATGCCTAAAGAAATATGTATCCACCACTTGCCTAAAAAATTTCTCCATTTTTAAGGGGATGCAGCCTCCCCATATCTGGTAACACTGTTTGACAGACTTGTCTCATGTGCCAGACTGTTACCTCTTTACTAAGTCACTAACTTTATCATATGGAGTTAACAAAACTGTAAAAAAATAAAATAAAAAATCGCCATGTCATTATAAATTCTGTTTTAAACAATATTTATTATCCCTAAAATAAATGATGGGTTATCTTTAAAAACTCATAAATAAACAGATCAAGAAAAGTGATTACAGTTCATAGACACAAACAATAAGATCCTGCAAAAGATACACTGATACTCTAAAATAATTTAGTGTTGCTTATGTTATCAGTAAAGTGGAAAGTCAGCTAATTGATTGATTGATTTTTATGCAGTAAAATCATGTTAAGCTTACAACTGATTCTACATGTATATCAACAATGCAGGTATACAATTCAACATGCATATCAGCAATTCACATTACGATCTACATAGACCATGCAGGTATACAAACAATGTACAGTGCCTAGAGAGATGCAGGTATACAAATACTGAATTAGCAAATAGAGAGGCAATTCACTCAAAGATAGCCAATAAACCCTATCAGATACTTGTTTCCACTAATGTGCTAAGCTTGGGTACTAATCAATAATGGTAACTATAAAATAACCACAAAAATGTGTGGATGAACAGATGACTATAACATGTACTTTATTGCAAGAGTTCTAAACAGTCAGCTTGTGTATCTTATGGAGTAAAAAAAAAGGCCTGTTTGTTTAAACACTCTAAACTGTGCGACCTGCCCGATTCACAGCCTTCCCGAGTTGATCCGTTATTTAAACAAAAACCACAAGCCAGTGATGTGTGCCCGACTTGTAATAACATTGGATATTACTGGAACCTCTGCGAGAATTGTGTTGTCGTAACCCTCCCCACACTGCCACAACCGTTCCCACATAAATAGAATTGACAAATGGAAGAAAAAATTTATTCCTGATTTATGATGATTAAAATTATTCACGTGCTGATTTATAATTAACAATTAAATTGAAAGAGGAATAATGAATAGTTCAAAAGGTAACATTAAAAAGACTACGCTTAACTGCGAGCAGCGGTCCCTCCTCAAGTTTTATTGCTCTAATTTTAAGAAATAACTGATAGCGAATATTTTAATTTATTATGGAAACGTGTTTTTACTATGGAACTGATATAACATGTTAAAGTTATCCTTGTCTGTGCTGTGTATTAGGCTGTAGAGGTTAAGGTGGTAGTGCTAGGGGAGTACGCCTCAGCCACTCTGTCCATATGTCAACAATTACCCAATATGTTTTCGATGATTTCCAATTTTGTAAACAATTATAACACATTCCAATCAGTATAATAAATACCATGATAACCAATTGTTTCCTTTATTCATTCATATTATAGACTTATGTAACATTTTCAGTTAATTTTACTACATGATTAACAACTGTAATTTTATTTGTCACAACTCTATGCCTTCTTTTATTTCTAACCACATCACAAGTTGTAGTATCCCACCTCAACTACAGCTGCTTGTATCACTACGCTATGTGGGGGAAACTTTCAACTGAGTCTACCTGTAGCTGACTGTTCTCGTATGTCTGACAGTCGCCTGCAGCTCGCTGGGGCCGTCACAATATGAGTTGAGCCTCCTCGCCCATCACACAACAACCCTTAATTTTTTTTGGATTACATTTCGTACTTCCACTGCTGTTAGCCACTTCATAAAATATGTTACCTTACATATGGTACTCGGAATCTGAAACGCTCACTCGATGAAAGTCGACTAGGCTTGTAAAATTCGGAAAATTCAATAAAATTACAGTACTTCATTTGGAGAATAGGATAATAAAAAAAATTGCCACAAATAAAGTAAGTGGAGAGAATTAAGATGAATGGACATCATAATTGTTTACTTACATAAATCGGCTTGTCGCGTCGACCCCATCCTGATAGTTAAGGTGTTCACCATTCTGTGCTTATCCTGGACGATCTCTGGTAGGATATAAAAAATAGTCATGCAGAAATATACACTATTCTGCTCTGATCAAACACAATCACTGGAAACACCTTCAAAACAGTCATGGCGACGCCCGAACCTGACCCAGATCCTGACTTCCTAAACCCATTGAAAATGTACCAATATTTTCCTATAAGATGTTAAATATTTATTTCTGCAAAGTTATATTATATATGATTTATTTATTACACTCAAATATTATATTTCTTTATTAATTTTCTTCTTTAATATATTATAAATGAAACACAAACGTCAGATGCTAAAATTACTAACGTCGGTAAAACATTGGTAGAGACGACGAGCCGAGGTGAGCGGCCAGTGGTGTGCGGCGGCCATTAACGGCCCTTTAATAACTTCACGAAAACCTTGCATCAATAACTGCCCTCCTATTGCCCTTTCTAACGTATTCCTAGGACAATAGTGCTACAAATATCTAGGAGAAAATTTAGGCTGTGGAAAGACCAGAAAGTTATTTTAAAGAAAATAAAGTTATTTCACGATTTAACAACCAGTGTAAACAAACTTCTGAAAACTTATTTAAGTGCTTAGTTTTGAAAATATCGTTAATATATAATGCCAGTCACATTTTGAGTGTGTTAAGTGATATAAAGAGTGATATTTTAAGAAATTTATTACGTATTTGAGTGAGTTAGTGAAAACGAACGTGGTGTGAGAACGAGGCTGCCAACACCAACAACGCCACTTAGTGAGTACAGGTAGTTTTTTTTTCCGAGCTAAGCTGCCGTGACAAATTTAGTGATTACAAATATGTCTTCCAGAAAGTTTTATATATATATATATATATATATATATATATATATATATATATATATATATATATATATATATATATATATATATATATCATTCTGTGTAACTTGTATTATACACATCCATCGTCAATTAAAAATAATGTCGCAATTTAATTTAAAAACAAACTAGACTCACTAAACTAACAAGAAAATTTACCTGGCTTTGAAGTAGAGGGAAATGTGGGGTAAAATACTAATAAGAACACCAAACAAACCCTTGAAAACCCTGCATAACCTATAACCTTTCCTAACTCGTACAAACACCAAAACTAATAAGTTTACCTTATTCGTGTTTTCTGTGTTTCGTATATTATGGGTGTTTTCGGTGTTCAGGTGGGGTCAAATTCTAAAGCTGAACGGCTCGGTCTGCTGAATTAAAACAAATTATCACATATTTCTGTGAAAATATTTGGGAAGAACGAACCACAATCGTTAATATTACATTTTCAGCCGTGACGGCAATGTTCTTTGGTCCATTTTTTTTAATCCAGTGGAGTATCACAGAGCGACAGGAGGAAACATACAGAGCATGGATGGTTTGTTTACAATTTTTGGAGTCGTTCGCGGTTCCATGACGGTAATTTTTAGTTTGTTATAATATTTTTGCAACGTAGTCTGCCAGTGTCTGCAATAAAAAAGTTAAAGCTTAGTAATTCTGTAAGAATTACTAGTAGTAATATTTCTGAATAGTCTACGTGAACATTTATCCCAAAATTTATTAACGAGCACTTAACTTCATTTCATATTAATTGAAATATTAAATAATTTACACACCAAAATAGTTTCCTTGCGCATCTTTGGTTAGTGAATCAACCATTGGTGCAATCATTTCGTCTCTGTATAGTCTCCTGTTGTACCAATTTGCTAGGAGGGTGAAGGCGTTTAAATGTGATCTCATTCCCCCTAAATTATTCCTCTTTCTAATAAGAATGAAGGACTGGACATAACTCCTTTACTTCTGTTAAGACGTTCATAGTTTTGGTACTATACACGTGTTATTTTTGGTGTTTAAAGTGCATAGTTATACAAATAAGGTTATTTAAAAAATAAAGTCTACTTGTGAGTTAGGGGATTTTTTAAGCATAGCCTACTGTTGGTTCCCGAGTGTGTACGTGAAATAAATGGTGACATTTTAATAGAAAAGGCGGTCAGTTTGTAGTTTCGACCTACCACGGCAATGTGTTTTTCCACTGGTTTAGACAATTATAAGGCACTTTTCTTCTATGACGTTTCCCTCGCAAATGACCTAAATATACCGGGGATCCAGGGGAGACGGAGCCCCCCTGTTAGGAGGTTAGGTTAGGGAATGTTAGGTAATTTGCGAAGGAAACGTGGTAGAAGAAAACTTGGGAAGTATCTTATAGTTGTGAATTACGTATACGGTATTGTTTATTTAAGTGTATTAAGTAGAAAAATTGCAATTTTGTGAAAATTACTGATTATTGTTGAACTTATTTGATTATTGGTTTAGCGAAATCAAGAGTTATTAATTGGATGATAATTATATAATATCATCGTCCCACGACTTACATTTTTATGGAAGGTGCTTTGTTGTTATTAGGCCATGTATGTTTGTCTGTCTGTAGACCAATAATAGATGTAAACAAGACAAATGTGTATGTGTAATATATGTGAGTATATATATATATATATATATATATATATATATATATATATATATATATATATATATATCATTTTTTGTTCTCAGATAAGAGAACTACAGCATTAATTAAACTCCTCTACAGTCATCCCATATATATGTAGTGAAAGTTTTTTTTAGACTTGGTAGTATTACTGTAGTATTTAGAGTGAACAATCATGTCAGGCACTGGTGGATGATTTTTTTTAATTATCTGGGTCGAGGGCCGTTGGTACCTGAGGTGTGAAATAAACCTAAGGGGGAAGGGATTGTATTGACCTTGATCCTTGATAATTGTTTTATCATGGCAGTAATGTAAAAAAAATCTACTGTATTGTCACGGAGTTTATTATTATTTGATTTTATTTGATTGAATAAGCATTATTTAGTACATCCTTGTTTTAACACTGTTTATGTTTTTGCAGGTTAAAACTGCAGTGCAACACAAGTGATGAAGATAAACTGTATAACAATAGAAGCGTCTGGTCTGTGGTAAGTACATAACCTTGAGTGTTTGAATCTTTGTCATACTTTGTATCAGTTGTACTAGGTCAGGTTATACTAGGGTGCAGTTTTGATTAGGCTCGTCCAAATTTATTAATTGTTTCTGGGATTGAAAATTTACTAAAAATTCACATAGACAAAACTTAAAGTCACTATGAATTAAACATGAAGTTAATAAGATTTAGGCTTGTAGCAATGTTAACTTTAATTGTTAGGTTAGGTTAGGTTACAATGTCTAGATTTAATTAAAAGTATAAGTAGCTAACACTTAAAATGTTTATGGAGGTATTTTAGTGTTTGTTTTCCAGGTGGAGGTAAGGTACCTACAATATTTTAGTATACTGTAGCTATAATACAAATGCATTGTATTTTCACGTGCAGATGAAGTGCATATGTATTATTTCCTGTTCACCACATAATTATTTTGATATAAGAAGTTTATTTTAGATGAAGTTAAAGTTCATGTCTTCTTTTTAGTACATCACAAGTGCATTTTTTTGTACAGATAAAATACATAAGTATTTCGATGCAACTCATGCAAATTTATTTTCTGATGGAAGATAATGTATACATGTAATTTGATATGTTTAATTTATTTACAAAATTTACTTTGAATGAAGGTAAGGATGCTGTATTTATTTCAGTTTGTTTTGGGTGTAGGTAAGGTTCTCGTATAGATACTAGTGCAACAAATGTGTAAAGTTATATTCAGGGGCAGATAAAATTTTATATACATACCGGTATGTATTTCAGTGCAACACGTATGCAAACTTTTTTCTCTCCGTGGAGAAGAGAATAAATGTGTATTTTTCTATTCACTATAAATGCAAAGTTTTTTCTCTGTGAAGATTGAGTAAATAATGTTTTCTGAGACATTTACAAATAAATTTATTTAAATGAAGGTAAAGTTGATATATAAGTATTTCTTACTGCAGCACAATTGGGTCCATACATTTCCTCCAACGCAACAGAAAGCAAAATGCCTTTTACCCTTAATTTTCAGTTTCTTTGCAAACATAATTTGTGTTTTCAATGCCGTTTAGCCCCGTACACTCTATCTTAGATCTTGACCTATTATATATTTTTTTCATTATTTAAAATTTTTTATGGATCATAAAACATTTCTTTCATCTCGTTCCATTTTTCTCTCATCAGTTGAATGTCTTGTTTTGTACACACGAATGTGAAAAAAAAAGTTCAGCACGAGAACAGATGCATTATTCTTTTTGACAACCTCAACACAGATATGAATAATATTCAGCTAAGAAATGTTATTCTTCGACAGTAGTACTATTACTGTATGCTAATTTCCTTAAATAAACACTTGCAGTTTTTCATATCAATCAAAAGCATTCTAGTTTTTAAAATTCAAAATAGGCAATTAGTTTCCAACACTACATCCTCAGTAAGAGTTCACTTCGTGTGCATGAAAAAGCTTCCCACCAAAAAAAAAAACTAAAAAAAAATAATTAAAAATAAAAATACTGTAGTAAAAAAAAAGACTGAAGCAAGTGATATGGTGAGAAGGGATGTGATGATGTCTGGTGATATGGTGGTGTGATTCTCTGGTAGTGTGGTGCTGTGGTGATATGGTGGTGGTGTGGTGAAGTGATGTGGTAATGTGAGGATGTGATATGGTGGTATGGTGATGTGATGTGGTGGTATGGTAATGTGGTGTGGTGTGGTGTGGTGTTGTGTATGGTGACACGGGAGATGAGAACATAATGATGGCGTTACTGAACAGCTTGGGAGGCGTCTGTAAGCCCGCGTGGTAACTTGAACAGTATTGACGTGAACATTGAAGCCTTATGGTGAAGGTTTGTCCATCGATGAAGAGCTGACTCAAAGCCGACTGACCCAGAACACCTTAAGGGTTAACCATTTTATCTCTCCTTCAGCGACACTCTCCTTTCTTTTTTCATACTTTCACTTACTATTGTCTTGCTGTACCTCTTCTCTCTCACTTTTTTGTGTCTTAATTTCACACTCTTCTCTCACTCACTCGCTCTTTCTCTTACTTTCACTCTTTCCTCACTTTCTTTTGTGTCTTCCTTTCACTCTCCTCACTCACTCTTTGTGTTTTACTTTCACTTTCTTCTCTCACTCACTCTTTTGTGACCTACTTTCATTCTCTTCTCTCAATCTCAATCTCTTTTGTAACTTTTGCTTTCGTTCTTTTCTCTCACTTTTGTGAGTTACATTTTTAAATATTTGTTTTTCTGAAGCTTCCTGCTTTTATGTCGTTTCATTTGTATTGTTTCACGATTTTCTCTTTTCTATGATTTCTTTTCTTTCTAAAGACCTACTTCCTTTTGCCTTTCTTTGTTATATGTGTATTTATTTCTTAAGATTTAATTATAATCTGTACCTGGAAACGTTTGATCTTACTTAAATTTCTCAATGTTTGTCAATGACAGCCTCAGACCCCAAGGTAGCCTATCGTGTCCCTCCTTTGTATTATTCTTCTTACTTTCTGAAACAAATACAAACAGCAATATTCGTAACGCAATAGAGAGATAGTTTGTAATATTAATAACTCGACATTGAAGGATATTCGTATTGATAATTTGAAATATTTGGTCTAGTAATGAAACATAGAGATAATATGCAATACTGTATTAGTAAACGCAGTCTACGGGAAAAAATCATATATAGATAATTTGCAACATCAGTAAATAATATTAAAGAAGACTCATTGACACAATTTGCAATGTTAGTATTGTAAAGAATGGAAAATCATAGAGAGACAACATGTAGTAATATTAAAAACAGACGATTGCTGTTTCTGCCTTGACATTATCTAGCACTATTAGCAACACAGTCTATGGAAAGCTACCGTGCTGGAGATATTACAACACAAGTGACGAGAACTACAGACTACTGGTGGAGATAATCTAAGGGTATTTATTTAGGTGAACAATTATGCCAACAGAAACAACAAAACAAGAACAACATAAAACTACAAAAACAATAACACCACCACCAACAAAAAAACAAGAACCAAACAAAATACAAACATATCAAAACAATTACACCAAGAACAAAAACGAAACAAACAGAAACAAAAACCACAATAACTCCATCAAAAACCACAACATCAAAAACATAAACACTAACTCCAATAACACTAACAACAACAACAACAATTCCAACAATAAAAATAACAACAACACTCAATGGGACGTACAGCATTCTTAACACCTAAAACACTCAATAGCTGAAAGGGAGAGGGGGTAGGTAGGGCCGGCAGGCGGATGTACAATATAGTCCCAAATATTTTAAAAGTGTCTTGAGATATCGCCCGGACACACTAACTAACTAACTCCTCTGAAGTTTCTATAAAAATACTAAAATTTAACATTATGAAAAAAGAAGAAGAGAGAGACTCTTTGATTACCTGCTGTAAGAAGTGATAATTGGTCCACCCATTCAACACAACTCACCCTTTACAGTCTCTACCTATTGCGTCTCTACCTATTGCGTGTCTCTACCTATTGCGTCTCTACCTATTGCGTCTCTACCTATTGCGTCTCTACCTATTGTGTCTCTACCTATTGCGTGTCTCTACCTATTGCGTGTCTCTACCTATTGCGTCTCTACCTATTGCGTCTCTACCTATGCGTGTCTCTACCTATTGCGTGTCTCTCTACTTATTACGTCTCTACCTGCCGTCTCTACCTGTGCGTGTGTCTCTGCGTATTGCGTGTACTCTACTTATTACGTCTCTACCTATTGCGTCTCTACCTGTGCGTGTCTCTCTACCTGTGCGTGTCTCCTACCTGAGCCAAGTGTCTCTACCCTATTGCGTGTCTCTACCTGTTGCGTGTCTCTACCTGTGCGTGTCTCTACCTGTGCGTCTCTACCTATTGTAATCTCTACCTATTGCGTGTCTCTACCTGTGCGTGTCTCCCACCTATTGCGTGTGTCTCTGCCTATTGCGTCTCTACCTATTGCGTGTCTCTACCTGTGCGTGTGTCTCTACCTATTGCGTGTCTCTACCTGTGCGTGTCCTCTACCTGTTGTGTGTCTCTACCTGTGCGTCTCTACCTGTGCGTGTCTCTGCCTGGCTGCGTGTCTCTACCCCTGTTGCGTGTCTCTGCCTATTGCGTCTCTACTCTTGCGTCTCTACCCTATTGCGTGTCTCTCTACCTGTGCGTGTCTCTACCTATTGCGTCTCCCCTGTGCGTGTCTCTACCTATTGCGTGTCTCTACCTATTACGTCTCTACCTCTTGCGTGTCTCCTACCTATTGCGTGTCTCTACCTATTGCGTGTCTCTACCCCTGTGCGTGTCTCTACCTGTGCGTCTCTACCTATTGTGCGTCTCTACCTATTGCGTGTCTCTACCTATTGCGTCTCTACCTATTGCGTGTCTCTACCTATTGCGTCTCTACCTATTGCGTGTCTCTACCTATTGCGTGTCTCTACCTATTGCGTGTCTCTACCTATTGCGTCTCTCTACCTATTGCGTGTCTCTACCTATTCTTGTTGATGTTTTTAATAAAGTCCTTAGCTGCAATTCCATTAATAATATTCTGTCGTGATTTATAACGTGGATTTATTTTCTTCTCAGATATAGGTAAAGTATATTACACATTTAATTATATCAGTGTAAAACAAGATCAACTTTACGTTATCAGGTGTAATTAATGTCACAGGTAGATTTTGTCAGGTGTATAAGCATGTATACTAATTATCTTCCATGTACTGTACCTTGTATATTATTACCGTCACATGATCGTAAAATATCCCCATACAACGTGATATTATGTGTTGTTTAAACTTATCATTATAACTGATGTTGTCTCAGGTTTATCTTTAAGACAGCTTCATCTCTTTGGTTACATAGATATTTATTCTTCATGATCATTATATTGTATTGGTTAGGGTAGGTTAGGTTAGGTTAGTGATGATGCAATTTCTCTGTAGTTTACATTATAATTACCTACATAACCTTACTATAGCACAGATTAGACCAGTACGTGAAAGTTAATTAGGGTTTACGTTATCTCCCCGTGTAACTGAGGCAACAATAACCTCTTACGTCTTTCACCCAGGCGTTGAAAATTCCGTGTGTGTGTCAGGGAGAATTAGGAGCGAGTGATCCTATCAGTCAGGATAATCACATTTACCGCGTCATCGACCCCCAAGACCAACTCATTATTGACCTTTTTGTTCTCTCAGCCACACACTGTTTTGCTCGTCTTTCGGGAAACCTTCACTTTTTATGTAGTAGAGGGAGAGATAGTGGTAGTAGAAAGAGCGTTTGAGAGAAAGTGGAGAGAGAGATAGAGATAGAGAGAGAGAGATCCTGTAGAAGAAAGAGTGTTTGGGGGAGGGAAGAGACGGATGGAGATAACAGAAAGAGTGTTTGAGAGAAAGTGGAGAGAGAGATAGAGATAGTAGAAAGATTGTTGAGAGCGTGTGAGAGGGGAGCTACTGAGATGGAGATACCAGAAAGAGTGTTTGAGAGAGAGAGAGAGAGAGAGAGAGAGAGAGAAAGAAATGCTAGAAAGGTGTTTGAGAGAAAGATGGAAGAAAGCGTATTTGAGAGAAAAGAGAGAAAGGGAAAGGGGGAGATAATTATAAGTACTGGCATATAGACCAACTATCTAGTGATATCTAATCATATGTAATAAAAGAGTTATCAACAAAAACAATAACAGACAGAATACAAAACAAAACAGCATCGTCCTCCCTCCCTTCCTTCCTTCCTTCCTTCCTCTCTACACAACCGACAAGTGCCTCCTCTCCTTCTCCTATCTTCATCCCCTCCCCTCCTTTGCTCTCCTTAACTCCCCTCGCCTCTCTCCACTTCCCTTCCTACCCGAGTCTCGTTTACAGCCTCTTAGTTAATTCTCTTGTATTCAATTCCATTCCTCCCTCCCCCTCTCCCCCCCCACCTTCACCTACCACCAAGAGGGTGTTGGAAGGCCTGAGCTGATGAAACGTCGTTATACCACTACTGTTTACACAATCGCTACCACAACTTACACAAACTCAACAATACTTCAGCTAATACTGTTCACCGAATTACACACATACACAGGGAGGAATATTTTTTTTGTTTCATAATCTCAAATATGTTTTAAAACTAAGAAATGTTACGTTAGTTGTCTAGGAAATACAACTGATGTGATTCCATTTCCCCCCACCCCACTACCCTGCAGGCATCCTATAAGATCCTGGTGACGAGAGGGTGTTAAACAGCGACTCCACTTCCCCCAACTCCCTCCTCCCCCACCAGCCCTATTTCCTTCCCTCCTGAGAGAGAGAGTCGTCAGGGGAGTTAGGAACGCCCGCTATACCACCGCCTTCACCGCCTCCTGCTGTCCTTGTAATTAATTGGATTGGTTTTATTCACGGCTCTTACCCACGCTGCCACCAACCTCCTCCCCCTCCTGCTCCTCCTCCTGCTGCTGCTCCTGCCCCTGCTCGACCTTTGGCTGTTGGCGAGGAGGCTGTTGTGTCTGTGTCCTTACCTGTGTCTGTGTCCTTACCTGTGTCTGTGTCCCTTAACTGTGTCTGTGTCTTTACCTGTGTCTGTGTCCTTACCTGTGTCTGTGTCCTTACCTGTGTCTGTGTCCCTTACCTGTGTCTGTGTCCTTACCTGTGTCTGTGTCCTTACCTGTGTCTGTGTCCCTTACCTGTGTCTGTGTCCTTACCTGTGTCTGTGTCCCTTAACTGTGTCTGTGTCTTTACCTGTGTCTGTGTCCTTACCTGTGTCTGTGTCCTTAC
>NW_024752694.1:0-7664 GCF_018991925.1 Homarus americanus
GTGTTAGTGGCAGGTGATGTTGTGTTCCCTGTGGTGGCAGGTGATGTTGTGTTCCTGTGTTATTGTGGTAGGTGATGTTGTGTTCCTGTGTTATGGTGGCAGGTTATGTTGTGTTCCTGTGTTAGTAGTGGCAGGTGATGTTGTGTCCCTGTGTTAGTAGTGGCAAGATGTTGTGTTCCTGTTTTTGTAGGTGGTGGCAGGTCATGTTGTGTTCCTGTTCCAGTAGTGGTGCAGGTGTTGTTGTGTTCCTGTGTTAGTGGGCAGGTGATGTTGTGTTCCACAGCAGGCAGGTGATGTTGCCGGGTAAGCGATTATACTGTGTTCCCAAGGTAGTGGCAGGTGATGTTGTGTCCTGTAAGGCAGGTTGCGTCTGTGTTAGTTCGGCAGGTGTTGTTGTGTTCTAGCAGTTAGTAGGTGCAGGTGATGTTGTGTTCCTGTGTTAGTAGTGGCAGGTGATGGAGGTCCTGTGTATTGTGGCGTGATGCTGCCCTGTGTTATTGGTGGCAGGTTGCGTTGCGTTTTTGTTAGCAGCAGGTGATGTTGTGTCTCAATTTGCGGCAGGTGATGTTGTTTTCCTGCGTTAGTAGACAGGTTGGCGTCGTCCTGCGTTAGCAGGCAGTTGGTTGTGCCCGCAGGTGCTGCCAGAGGTCAGTATGCGGTTCCGTTAGTAGTGGCAGATGTTGTGTCCTAGAAAAGCAGGTGTTGTGGTGTTCTTGTGCCAGTAGCGTGCGGCTAGATGGTGCAGTTCCTGCATTGCAGGCGTGATGCTGAGTCCTTGTATTAAGAGGTATGAGATGTTGATTTCTGTGTTAGCAGTGGCAGGTGATGTTGTGTTCCCAATGTAGCTACAGGTTCGTTCAAGTGGCAGTTGGTTATTCAGGTTGGTACCCAGGCAGGTTATGTTGCGCCCTGTGTCTGAGTGGCAATTGTGTTGTTTTCCGTGTTACCAGTCAGTAGCAGGTGATGTTGTGTCCCTGTGTTAGTAGTGGCAGGTTGAGTTCTGTGCTATCTGTGGGAGGTTGTTGTGTCCTGTGTTGTAATGGCAGTGACGTTGTGTGCCTGGTGGCAGGTGATGTTGCGTTTCTGTAAAGAAGTGGCAGGTGATGTTTTGTCTTTGTGTTAGTAGCAGTATAAGATGCTGTGTTCCTGTTAGCAGGTTGAGTGCCAGGCGGTGATGCTGTGTCCTGCGTTAGTAGTGGCAGTGATGTTGTGTCTGTGTTAGCAGGCAGGCGATGTTGTTCCTTGTTAGTAGCAGTCGGCGGTGTGGTGTTGCAGTGGCATGATGCTGGTTCCTGTGATTGCGGTAAGATGGTCTAGTGTTCCAGGTGGCAGTGATGTTGGTTCCTGGTTATTAGTCATTGTGTTCCTGCGTTAGTAGTAGGTGATGCTGTGTCCTGCGTTAGTGCAGGTTATGCTGTGCCCCTGCTATTGGCAGGTGTTGTTGTGTTCCAGCAGCAGAAGGGCGTGATGTTGTGTCTGTGTTAGTGTGGCAGGTGATGCTTGTGTCTCTGTTAGTAGTGGCAAGATTCGGTGTTCCTGCGTTAGCAGTGGCAAGGGCATTCTTTGCTATTAGTCAGCTGTTGTGTTCCGTGTTAGTTTGGCGGATGATGTTGTCTGCTGTGGCAGGCAGGTGATGCTGTGTTCCTGTGTTAGTAGTGGCAGGTTACGTTGTGTTCCTGTGCTATTAGTGGCAGGTGATCGTTTTGTTCCTGTGTTAGCAGTGGCAGGTAACGTAGGTTTTCGTTAGAAAAAGTGACCTCTGCTAGTAGTGCAGGTGATGTTGTGTTCCTGTGTTAGGCAGTGACGGGTGATGTTGCATCCGTTAGCAGGCGTGATGTGTTCCTGTGTTAGTAGTGGCAGGTGCTGGTGTCCCCAGTTAGTAGTGGCAGCGTGATGTTGTGTTCCACAGTAGCAGTTGCTGTCTTAGCAGTGGCAGGGGTGATGTTGTGTTCTCTGTTGTAGTGGCAGATGCTGTGTTCCTGTGTTATATTGGCAGGTTGCTGTGTTCCCTGTAGTAGTGGCAGGTGATGTTGTGTTCCTGTGTTAGTAGGCAGGTTGTGTTGTGTTAAGTGGCAGGCGTTGCGGTTTCAGAGGGCAGGTGATGTTGCGTCTCGTTAGCAGTGGCAGGTGATTTTGTGTTCCCCCGTGTTAGATGGCAGGTTGTGGGCATGTTCCTTTGTTATTAGTGGCGGCGGTGTTGATGTGTCCCGCAGAAGTTGTGGCAGGTTATGTTGTGTTCCTGTGTTAGTCGTGGCAGGTGTTGTTGTGTTCTAGTGTTAGTAGTGGCATGTGATGTTGTGTTCCTGTGTAAGTAGTGGCAGGTGATGTTGTGTTCCTCTGTTAGTAGTGGCAGGTGATGTTGTGTTCCTGTGTTAGGAGTGGCAGGTTGTGTTGTGTTCCTTTGTTATTAGTGGCAGGTATTGATGTGTTCCTGTGTTAGTTGTGGCAGGTGATGTTGTGTTCCTTTGTTAGTAGTGGCAGGTATTGTTGTGTTCCTGTGTTAGTTGTGGCAGGTGATGTTGTGTTCCTCTGTTAGTAGTGGCAGCTGATGTTGTGTTCCTGTGTTAGTAGTGGCAGGTTATGTTGTGTTCCTGTGTTATTCGTGGCAGGTGATGTTGTGTTTTTGTGTTATTGGTGGCAGGTTATGTTGTGTTTTTGTTTTAGTAGTGGCAGGTGATGTTGTGTTCCTCTGTTTGTAGTGGCAGGTGATGTTGTGTTCCTGTGTTAGTAGTGACAGGTTATGTTGTGTTCCTGTGTTAGTAGTGGCATGTTATGTTGTGTTCCTGTGTTTGTTGTGGCAGGTGTTGTTATGTTCAAGTGTTAGTAGTGGCATGTGATGTTGTGTTCCTGTGTTAGTAGTGGCAGGTGATGTCGTGTTCCTGTGCGGCGAAAAGCAGGTGATGCTGCTCCCCGTTAGTGGCAGGTGATCTGGTGTTCCTGTGTTAGTATTAGCAGGTTACGCTGTGTTCCTGTGTAGGTAGTGGCAGGTGATGTTGTGTTCCCTGTGTTAGTAGTGGCAGGTTATGTTGTGGGTTCTGTGTTAGTCGTGGGCAGGTGCTAAGCGTGTTCTAGTGTTAGTAGTGGCATGTGATGTTGCGGTTCCTGTGTTAGTAGTGCAGGTGATGTTGTGTTCCTGTAAGAAGGCAGGCAGGTGATGTTGTGTTCCTGCAAGTTATTGGCGGCAGGTTATACAGGTTTTGTGTTAGTAGTGGCAGGTGATGTTGTGTTCCTGTGTTTGTAGTGGCAGGTGATGTTGTGTTCCTGTGTTAGTTAGTGACAGGTTATGTTGTGTTCCTGTGTTATTAGTGGCAGGTTAAGTTGTGTTCCTGTGTTAGTCGTGGCAGGTGTTGTTGTGTTCTAGTGTTAGTAGTGGCATGTAATGTTGTGTTCCTGTGTTAGTAGTGGCAGGTGATGTCGTGTTCCTGTGCTAGTAGAAAGCAGGTGTTGTGGTGTTCCTGTGCTAGTAGTGGCACATGTTGGTGTGTTTGTCTTAGTAGTGGCAGGTGATCTTGAGTTCCTGTGTTAGTAGTGGCAGGTGATGTTGAGGACCTGTGTTAGTAGTGGTGCTAGTAGTGGCAGGTGTTGTGTTCGTGTGTTAGTAGTGGCAGGTGATGTTGTGTTCCTGTGTTAGTAGTGGCAGGTTATCTTCTGTTCCTGTGCTAGTAGTGGCAGGTTATATTGTGTTCCTGTGTTAGTAGTGGTAGGTGTTGTTGTGTTCTAGTATTAGTAGTGGCAGGTGATGTTGTGTTCCTGTGTTAGTAGTGGTAGGTGGTGTCGTGTTTCTGTGTTAGTAGTGGCAGGTGATGCTGTGTTCCTGTGTTAGTAGTAGCAGGAGATGTTGTGTTTCTGTGTTAGTAGTGGCATGCGATGTTGTGTTCCTATGTTATTAGTGGTAGGTGATATGTTCCTGTGTTTGTAGTGGTAGGTGATGTTGTGTTCCTACGTTATTAGTGGCAGGTGATGTTGTGTTCTTATGTTAGTAGTGGTAGGTGATGTTGTGTTCCTGTGTTAGTAGTGGCAGGTTATGTTGTGTTCCTGTGTTAGTAGTGGCAGGTTGTGTTGTGTTCCTTTGATAGTAGCGGCAGGTGTTGTTGTGTTCCTGTGTTAGTAGTGGCAGGTGATGTTGTGTTCCTCTGTTAGTAATGGCAGGTGATGTTGTGTTCCTGTGTTTAGTATTGGCAGGTTACGTTGTGTTCTGTGGTAGTAGTGGCAAGGTGTTTGTGATCCTGTGTTAGTAGTGGCAGGTTATGTTGTGTTCCTGTGTTGGTCGTGGCAGGTTATGTTGTGTTCCTGTGTTGAGTCGTGGCAGGTGTTGTTGTGTTCTAGTGTTAGTAGTGGCATGTGATGTTGTGTTCCTGTGTTTGTAGTGGCAGGTGATGTTGTGTTCCTGTGTTATTGGTGGCAGGTGATGTTGTGTTCCTGTGTTATTGGTGGTAGGTTATGTTGTGTTTTTGTGATACTAGTGGTAGGTAATGTTGTGTTTCTGTGTTAGTAGTGGCAGGTGATGTTTTTTTCTTGTGTTAGTAGTGGTAGGTGATGTTGTGTTCCTCTGTTAGTAGTGGCAGGTGATGTTGTGTTCCTGTGTTAGTAGTGGCAGGTTATGTTGTGTTCCTGTGTTAGTAGTGGCAGGTTGTGTTGTGTTCCTTTGTTAGTAGTGGCAGGTGTTGTTGTATTCCTGTGTTAGTAGTGGCAGGTGATGTTGTGTTCCTCTGTTAGTAGTGGCAGGTGATGTTGTGTTCCTGTGTTAGTATTAGCAGGTTACGTTGTGTTCCTGTGTTAGTATTGGCAGGTGATGTTGTGTTCCTGTGTTAGTAGTGGCAGGTGATGTTGTGTTCCTGTGTTAGTAGTGGCAGGTGATGTTGTGTTCCTGTGTTAGTAGTGGCAGGTGATGTTGTGTTCCTGTGTTAGTAGGGGCAGGTTATGTTGTGTTCCTGTGTTAGTAGTGGCAGGTTATGTTGTGTTCCTGTGCTATTTGTGGCAGGTGATGTTGTGTTACTGTGTTAGTAGTGGCAGGTGATGTTGTGTTTCTGTATTTGTAGTGGCAGGTGATGTTGAGTTCCTGTGTTAGTAGTGGCAGGTGATGTTGTGTACCTGTATTAGTAGTGGTAGGTGATGTGTTCTAGTGTTAGTAGTGGCAGGTGATGTTGTGTTCCTGTGTTAGTAGTGGTAGGTGGTGTCGTGTTCCTGTGTTAGTAGTGGCAGGCGATGCTGTGTTCCTGTGTTAGTAGAAGGTGATGTTGCGTTTCTGTGATAGTATGGCATGTGATGTTGGTGTTCCTATGTTATTAGTAGCAGGTGATGTCTGTGTTAGTGGGTGGTAGGTGATGCTGTGTCTTTGGTAGTGTGGCAGGTTGCGTTGTGCTCCCGTGTTAAGTAGTGGCAGGTTGTGCCAGGTTCCTTTGTTAGTAGCGGCAGGTGTTGTTGTGTTCCTCTGTTAGTAGGTGGCAGGTGATGTTGTGTTCCTGTGTTAGTATTGGCAGGTTACGTTGTGTTCCTGTGTTAGTAGTGGCAGGTGATGTTGTGATCCTGTGTTAGTAGTGGTAGGTTATGTTGTGTTCCTGTGTTAGTCGTGGCAGATTATGTTGTGTTCCTGTGTTAGTCATGGCAGGTGTTGTTGTGTTCTAGTGTTAGTAGTGGCATGTGATGTTGTGTTCCTGTGTAAGTAGTGGCAGGTGATGTTGTGTTCCTCTGTTAGTAGTGGCAGGTGATGTTGTGTTCCTTTGTTAGTAGTGGCAGGTATTGATGTGTTCCTGTGTTAATTGTGGCAGGTGATGTTGTGTTCCTCTGTTAGTAGTGGCAGCTGATGTTGTGTTCCTGTGTTAGTAGTGGCAGGTTATGTTGTGTTCCTGTGCTATTTGTGGCAGGTGACGTTGTGTTCCTGTGTTAGTAGTGGCAGGTGATGTTGTGTTAATGTGTTATTGGTGGCAGGTGATGTTGTGTTCCTGTGTTATTGGTGGCAGGTCATGTTGTGTTTTTGTGTTAGTAGTGGCAGGTGATGTTGTGTTTCTGTGTTAGTAGTGGCAGGTGATGTTTTGTTCTTGTGTTATTAGTGATAGGTGATGTTGTGTTCCTCTGTTAGTAGTACCGGTGATGTTGTGTGTGTTCCTGTGTTAGTAGTGGCAGGTTGCGTTGTGTCTCTGTGTGTTAGTAGTGGCAGGTTAAAGTTGTGTTCCTTTGTTAGTAGCGGTGGCAGGTGTTGTTGATCCCCTGTGTTAGTAGTGGCAGGCGGATGCTGTCTCTCTGCCAGCAGGTGCAGGCGATGTTGTGTTCCTGTGTTAGCATTAGCAGGTTTACGTTGTGTCTCTGTGTTAGTGGCGGCAGGTGATGTTGTGTTCTGTGTTGTTAGGGTTGCAGGTTGGCGTTGTGGCTCCGGTGCTATATGTGGCATAAAGTTGCTTGTTCCAGTGTTAGCAGTGGCATGTGATGCTGGTGTTCTGCGTTATAGCGTGGCAGGTGATGTGTTGTGTGTTCCTGTGCTATTTGTGGCAGGTGATGTTGTGTTACTGTGTTAGTAGTGGCAGGTGATGTTGTGTTTCTGTATTTGTAGTGGCAGGATATGTTGAGTTCCTGTGTTAGTTGTGGCAGGTGATGTTGTGTACCTGTGTTAGTAGAGGCAGGTGATGTTGTGTTACTGTATTAGTAGTGGCAGGTGATGTTGTGTTCCTGTGTTATTGTGTTTCTTGATAGTAGTGGCAGGTGTTGTTGTGTTCCTGTGTTAGTAGTGGCAGGTTTTGTTGTTTTCCTGTGTTCTTAGTGGCAGGTTATGTTGTTTTCCTGTGTTAGTAGCGGCAGGTTGTGTTGTGTTCCTTTGTTGGTAGTGGCAGGTGTTGTTGTGTTCCTGTGCTAGTAGTGGCAGGTTATGTTGTGTTCCTGTGTTAGTAGAGGTAGGTGTTGTTGTGTTAAAGTGTTAGTAGTGGCAGGTTATGTTGTGTTCCTGTGTTAGTAGTAGTAGGTGATGTTGTGCTCCTGTGTTAGTAGTGGCATGTTATGTTGTGTTCCTGTGCTATTTGTGGGAGGTGATGTTGTGTTTCTGTGTTAGTAGTGGCATGTGATGTTGTGTTCCTATGTTATTAGTGGTAGGTGATGTGTTCCTGTTTTTGTAGTGGCAGGTGATGTTGTGTTTCTATATTATTAGTGGCAGGTGATGTTGTGATCTTGTGTTAGTAGTGGTAGGTGATGTTGTGTTCCTGTGTTAGTAGTGGCAGGTTATGTTGTGTTCCTGTGTTAGTAGTGGCAGGTTGTGTTGTGTTCCTTTGTTAGTAGCGGCAGGTGTTGTTGTGTTCCTGTGTTAGTAGTGGCAGAGTGATGTTGTGTTCCTGTGTTAGTAGTGGCAGGTGATGTTGCTTGTGTTCCTGTTAGTGTGTGGGTACGTTGTGTTCCTGTGTTAGTAGTGGCAGGTGATGTTGTGATCCTGTGTTAGTAGTGTCAGGTTATGTTGTGTTCCTGTGTTAGTCATGGCAGGTTATGTTGTGTTCCTGGGTTAGTCGTGGCAGGATGTTGTTGTGTTCCTCTGTTAGTAGGGGCAGGTGATGTTGTGTTCCTATGTGAGGAGTGGCAGAGTATGTTGTGTTCCTGCGTTAGTAGTTGCAGGTTATGTTGTGTGCCTGTGTTAGTAGTGGCAGGTGATGTTAGAGCAATACGCAACTGGAACGAAGTACAATTGT
>NW_024752695.1:0-14557 GCF_018991925.1 Homarus americanus
CATATCCAAGATCTTTTTGACTGCCACTCTTCTCTCCTCCTCATCCTTACTGCAGAGCATTGTCTGCAGAACTGCCTCGATGAGCATACCAGGAAGATCTCCTCACAGTCTGCTCCACAATCTGAACAACCTTCCTTGGCTGACTCCTCAGGAGCCTGCTGGAAGAGAACATGCCTCGACCTTCGATGACTTGACCTTGGTGTTGAACCAATGGGTTACGTATTGCTCTCCCTTCCCCTCACCTCCTCCACCTCCCTTCTATCCCCCTCCTCTCTTCCGCCTTCCCACCTCTTTTCCACCTTCCTCCCTCTTTGGAATGGCAATGTGGAGATCTACTTAGGATGCGAGTGCGGAGGGGGGGTTGTGTGTGTGTGTGTGTGGATGATTGATGCCCCCAGCTGAGTTTACGTGTGTGTTTTGGCACCTCTCTCTCTCTCTCTCTCTCTCTCTCATCACCTTACCTCACAATTCTTTTCTCTAAGTTGTTGTGTGTCTCTTCCTTGGCCTGTCTCAACCCTTTCCCTCACTCCCTCACTCCAGGTAAGCCCTGCTGACCAGGTAGTGTCCCGTCTCTCCCTTTAACCCACATTTGACTCCCATCCCATTCTCCTTCCATCCATCTACGTGTTCTACCCCATCTACCTCCTCATCTACCCTCTCATCCACCTCCCCATCTAATTCCCCATCTACCTCCCATCTACCCCTATCTACCTCCTCATCCACCTCCTATCCACCTCTCATCATCCATCTACCTCTCATCATTCCCATCTAATTCCCCCATCTACCTCCTCATCCACCTCCCTCATCTCAATCTCCCCATCTACCCTCTCGTTCCACCCTCATCTACCCCTGTCTACCTCTCTCATCTACCTCTCATCTACCCTCTCTTTCTACCCCCGTCCACCTCTCCTCTCATCTACCCTCCATCCACCTCCATCTACCTCTCGTCTAATCCCCATCCACCTCCCTCATCTACCTCTCTCATCCACCCCTCGTCCACCTCCCATCTAATCTCCCCATCTAATTCTCATCTACCTCCTATCCACCCCTCATCCACCTCTCATCCACCTCTCATCCACCTCCCCATCTACATCTTTTGACACCAATCCATCTACCCTCTCATCTACCCCCATCTACCTCCCCATCTACCCCATCTACCTCCATCTACCTAAACCCTCATCTACCTCTCATCCACCTCTCATCTACCTTATATAATTCCCATCTACCCTCATCTACTCCCCATCTAATTCTCCCCATCTACCCTTCACTCCTCTCTAATCCATCACCTCCCCATCCACCCTCTCATCCACCCCTCATCTACCCTACTATATAACTCCCCCATCTACCCCCTCATCTACTCCCATACCTCCCATCTACCCCCATATACCTCCCCATCTACCTCATACACCCCTCATCCACCCTCAGTCTGATCTCCCCATCTACCCCCTGTCTACTCCCTCATCCACCTCCCCATCTACCTCCGTCTACCTCTCATCCAATCTTCATCTACCTCCCATCTACCTCCCCCATCCACCCCTATATACCTTCATTCACCTCATCCACCTCTCATCCAACCTTATAAACCTCCCCATCCAACTCCCATCTTACCTCCCCATCCAATTTATATACCTCCCTCATCTACCTCCCATCTACCTCCTCATCCACCTCTCCGTTCACCTCTCTACACCCCTCATCCACCTCCTATCTACCTCCCATCTACCTCTCATCTACCTATCATCTATTACATGGCAAGATCGACGAGTATACTCTTTCAACTCGAGTTAGCTGATAGAGCCTCACCTGTGTAGAGCCTCACCTGTGTAGAGACTCACCTGTAGAGCCTCACCTGTGTAGAGACTCAGTGATCAATACTCTGGATTAGCATACCCGGTGACAGGCTGGCTCATTACCTCTCTTCTTCTCTCTTCTCTCTTCTCCTTCCCTGTTTTGTTTTTATGTCCGTCGTGTGTGTGTGAGCCTTTTCTTCCTCGCTTCCTGTGTTTGTTCTTCTTCGTTGTTTAGTTTGATGTTTTGTCAGATTATTACGAGTCATTATTTACCTTCTGTAGTAATTAAGTTTTAAACGAAGAATTGATTTGAGTGACTTGTTTTATTCTCTTTCTTTGTTTATCTTTACTAATCAAGGTCTACCTGTATGTACTTTATTTCCTCACATTACCTGAGGGTTGGTGACCTCAGCCTCCACCTTAAACATTTACCACCTATACCCGTTCAATTAGTTATCTTCTTGAGCCAATGAGAACGCCGTCTTCCATCCACTTTTCTAAGCCAATGAGAACACTGCTTCCTTACCCATATCCTTAGGCCCTACCACCACACTACCAATATTATTTCTACATTATCTTCACTAGATTACTCCGGTAAGAAACACCATCATTGATAACTTTTTATGACCCTCTCACTTCCTCTCCTTCCCTTCCTCCTAACCCCTCCCTCAACCCTCCCCTCAACCCCTCCCCAACCCCCCCCATCCAAACACTTAACCCCATGTATACCATCGAGAAAAACCACACAACACTTCCTTACATTCGATTTTTTCCCCATAATATTCGCCTTCACAATAAGGACCATGAGAGGACTAAAGTGAATGATAGATAAGAATTGAACGAATATTTTGGGGATATTTATTTTTTATTTATTATTTTTTTTTGAGAGAAATACGTATGTAGATTTTAGTAGTAGAATCAACGCCTGAGGGAGGGGTAGGGGTGAGGGAGGGGGAGGGAGGGGAGGAGTGAGGAGGGTAGGGGTGAGGGAGGTGAGGAGGGTAGGTGAGCTCCTTTGTACATCTTTTCTAACATCAACATTATGAGGACACCACCAAGATGTCTTGTTGTTATGTGTGTGTCCACTGTTCATGTGTTCTTGTGTCTACTTCACAAAAACCACGGACACAAGGATGTACATGGACACAAATAGACAAGGTGGAATATGAGAGTGTAAATAATGGGTGTTACTGCCAACTGTGGAGAAAAATAGAGAGATAAATGACCAGTACTGTGTGTGGAGACGACGCCATCATGTTCCAGTAATATTTCACTCATTTATATCACCATAACCATCCTGCCTCTCCTTCCTCATAACAGACTATAATTATCTTTTACAATTTGATATTTTATGTGAATTTAAGTTTTTTACTCTTAAGATAATCAAATAATAGCGATGTAGACGCCCTGTGAGGCTATTATTCCGTGTTTAGCATTCGTTTAGGAAGAAAAAGAAATATCGGAGAACTTATAGCCTCTTATGTATCAAAAAGTAGACAAATATATTGATATTTTTTGCTGCTGGCCACACGCTCGCTCCTTCCACAGAATGGGAGTGACAAATGCCTCATCCACGCCATGACACACGATTGTGATATTTACAGCGTATTAATGTCCCATGAACGCGGGAGCTGTGGTGAAAGGTTT
This sequence comes from Homarus americanus, assembly GCF_018991925.1. Taxonomy (NCBI): domain Eukaryota; kingdom Metazoa; phylum Arthropoda; class Malacostraca; order Decapoda; family Nephropidae; genus Homarus; species Homarus americanus. The sequence continues at coordinate 3,435 of NW_024752695.1, forward strand.
TTTACATCCTGCGTTACGTAAACTTCCGTTTCTAGACGACAGAATAAAGCATCAAATACTTTTTATTGCTTTTCTCTATTTCGTTATTTGTGGGTTTTTTCTCATTCCGTTGAGTTTATGTACGTTTTAGAATCTTTTTGTTCCTTAACATATTGGCCACTCAGAGCATTTAAGGATTACTAGAGGAATTTGTTAATTTTTTTTTTGTTATGAATGTTATGCTAATAATGTCATTGATAGTTTGTACACACTATAACAGAGTAATAACCCCAATATTTTACAGAGGATATTAATAACTCAGCCAAATATTCGTCAGCGGTAATGATAGGACTGGTGCTCACGAGACGATCCTTTGTTACGGTCAATTAAACGTTACCGCCACATACTCAGGTGACGGTCATAAATTATATCTTGTGTAATATTTTATACTAAGTGCCACTAAAAAATAAAGAAAAAAGAAAATAACTACTAAGGATAAATATATATTCCTGCCCATTACTCTTTATAACAGTATATAATGTATAGCTCAATATATCACTCATTACAATATATGGGTGATATGTTTCCTCAATATCGACTACATGACAAGAAAAATACACCAGAGACGCTATACCGAATCTGACACTAAACATTGAATACCTGTGATGTAATTATAGTAGTGAATGTATATAGTCATTTTAAAAGACTTGTATAGTAAATAATTTGTAGGCACATCAACCCGGAAGATCGGACCATTCGCTAGCTGCACTGGTAAACATTAACGCGAAACAAGAGTCCACGAATTAATTTATCTCTCATAGTGTCTCATCTCCCTACTCCATCGGGAATGTTACGTCAAGAGAGAGAGAGAGAGAGAGAGAAGAGAGAGAGAGAGAGAGCTAGACTCACACTGAACACCAACGTCACTATGCTGCTCACTTCACTACTTGTTCACTGCTGCCTGCCTGATGTCTTCTCACCTTCCTCCATCACTCACTCTACCCTCCACCTCGTCTCTATCCTCTATCCTCTCTCACTTAATATTCACTTGCTATCATACATCAATTTTCATAACCTTTCTCCAAATTCATCTTTTTTTTCTTAATTTATCCTTATTTGTTGACCTCTCTTGATGTACACATTCTAGTAGTTAAGGTCAGTCATGTACACATTCTCACACTATACTTGTACACAAACTGATAGGCAAGAAGAAATACGTACACATGTAAAGCAAACACATTCACACAACATAAGAATATCCACACAACATCATAACATCCACACAACATCATAACATCCACACAACATCATAACATCCACACAATATCATAACATCCACACAACATCACAACTCACACAACATCATAACATCCACACAACATCATAACATCCACACAACATCATAACATCCACACAACATCATAACATCCACACAACATCATAACATCCACACAACATCATAACATCCACACAACATCATAACACCCACACAACATCATAACATCCACACAACATCATAACATCCACACAACATCATAACATCCACACAACATCATAACATCCACACAACATCATAACATCCACACAACATCATAACATCCACACAACATCAAAGGCTTGACGAGAACCCCACCTACACAGACTCTCCTCCTCCTTTCTCTCTTCTTCTCCTTCCACCTCTCCCTTCCACCCTTCCCTCCCCCCTTCAGCTCTTCTTCTTCTTCCTCCTTCACATCTTCCCTCTTCCTACACCGCATTTTCCTCCTCTTCCTCTAGCTTTCTTCCTCCCTTAAGTTTCATCTTCCTCCTCCTCCTCCTTCCTTCCTCCTCCTCCTCCTTCCTCCTCCTCCTCCTCCTCCTCCTCCTCCTCCTCCTCCTCCTCCTCCTCCTTCCTCCTTCCTTCCTCCTCCTCCTCCTCCTCCAACCAATCTTGTCCAGCTGTCGTCCCAGGCCTGACCCTCCTTCAATCCTCTTAATAGCAAGTCATAGTACAGTCCTTCGTCCCCCACATCATTCACGGGCCACTTTCATCATTCTTGGTCATTCATGAAGGTGAGGAGAGGATAGAGGGGGTGTTCCACTCACTCAGCCTCCAATATGTCGATCAACCTAGTCTTGGCCACTCACCTGCTGACGCCTCTACCATACGTCCATTCTCCCTCTCAGTCCCACTCTGTCATCTCTCTCTCTCTCTGCGTGGTAGGTCTGTGTCTTAAGAGAGACATCAACCAGCTGCCCTCAGGGACAACTGATGCTAGGAGCTCCTCCTGCAGGATACTCTACCATCCCATCCTACCACCATCACCACCACCACTCACTGCCACCACTACCATCAATCACTATTCCTACTACTACTACCACACCCACACTACCTGACACTCTAACACCTCCAGGCGTCGCCACCACACACACACACACACACACACACACACACACACACCTCCAGGTACTCAAAATAATCCTGCTATGGCAAAGGGGGAGCTGGAGACCCACTGAATATTGGGAAATGAGAGAGGCAGGGAGATAACCAAGTTCACAGGAAAGGGAGACTTTATTTAGGAGGAGAGGGGGAAACTAGGAGGATATTATCAGACACCAGTTTGTCCTAGGGTGTGTGTGTGTGTGTGTGTGTGTGTCGAAATTTTTCAGGTCTCGGTCTTGGTCTTCAAATCAATGGTCTCGGATTATTACACAAGAGGCCTTTGAGAGACACAAATCTATTTAGTATTTCAGGTCAGAAAGGAGTTGTGCTGATTAGGTTTAGTTCCAGGTAGAGGGAGTTACTTGACCTAACCTGACCTGACCTGACCTGACCTCACCTAACAAAACCCAACCTAAACCAACCCAAACGACAACTGTACCAGGCTCTAATGATCTGACTGAACATGTATTTAGCCGTGAGGATAAATAAGGCTTTTTATCGAGTATATTAATGTTTCTTAATAAAATAAACATTTCCTAAGTTTTAAATAAATATAATAACATATCAATGAATAAGAATTAAGATGTTATGTGTTTATGTAATTATTCATTGTTATATTATGAAAAATGACAGACATACACTATAGGTAGTTGCACATAGGCCTACACTGTTGGTAAACATAGGCCTACACTACAGTTGGTGTTTAGCTCACAGTGTTAAAACATAGGCTCACACTAGTTGGTATATATAGGCCTACACCTGTTGGTAAATATTTCCTGTTTTAAACTAACACTCATTTTCTATCATCCAGGAATTTCAACCTCAAAAATATTACACTTGTTTGAACCGAAAACACCTTTTTTAAACTAAAATATTACCCCTCCAAAAACCTGATTTACGATGAGGTATATACATAAATGTGGATCACCTGAAGATTAACCTCCCTAGATAAACCCAGGTGAATTTAATCACCCTTCAATTACCTGTGGTCGATCTGTGACGGCGAATTTTATTTCAATCCCTACTACAAAAACAGTTATCCTCGGCATATCAGATTTAAATAATGACCAAATCACGCTAAACAATTAATACACCAATTACAAAATACACACCACCCTGACTGTGATTAGGGCCCTGACTGAACCACTGCTTGTATAATAGAAGAGTATTGGCACACTCATCTCTCACCTGAACTATTACCACGTAGCTATTACAGGTGTGGTGATTATGTTGACTATATAGGTGTGTGTGTGTGTGTGTGTGGGGGAAGGTGAATATTAAGGACAGTAGGGAGGAAACGAAGGGAGGAGAGGGATGAGGAAAGGAAGGAAGGGAGGAAGGGGAGTAAGGGAGGGAAGGAGAGTAAGGGAGGGAAGGGGAGTAAGGAGGAAGGGAGTAAGGGAGGAAGGGAGTAAGGGGATTATGTTAGTTTCAGAGATTAAGATATCTTGCAACCTTATTGCACTCATCTGCAATCTTTACCTTACCTGCACCTGTATGTACTTGTAATCAGTGTCTAGATTCCAACTTGTACCTGTTATAACTCTTACCTGTACCCCTTACCTGTAACCCTCTTACCTGTACCCCTTACCTGTACCCTCTTACCTGTACCCTCACCTGTACCCCTTACCTGGTATCCCTTACCCACACCTCCTCAATCCACCCCTTACCTGTACCCAAACCCCACTTGTATCCCATTACTCCACCTTACCTGTACCTGTCACCTCTTACCCTGAAATTTCACCGAATTGTTGTGTCAGTGTACCTGCTACGAATATACCATAACGTTATCAGTCTCCGAGAAGCATATTACTGTTAGTGTTTGTGTAAGGATAATTTAGCGGCTTACTGCAGACCTCCACACCTTTTACGACACCATAAAAGAGAATTGCAAGTAACAATTACATCCTGAAATTGGTAAATATGCCATTAGGAAACGTCTCGTAATAGAAAGAGACATGATGTTTTTACTGTTTTTGTAATTGGTAACAGTTATATTTCTCATGTTAATTGTGTATTGTGTTTTATATTTCTATTATAAAATGAAAATTGATGATTGTTAGAGAGAACGGAGTGATCTTAGTGTGTTGGAAGACAAACTGGGATCAAAGACTCTTTTAAAGTGAGAAGGCCAGGTGTTTTGTTTTGGAGAAGTGACAGGTGTTTTGGAGAAGTGACAGGTGTTTTGGAGAAGATGTACTCTGGATAGGTGACGAATGAAGTTTGGTAAAAAAATATAAGAAAAGAACTGAAAATTATAAGAAGAAGAAGAATATGAAGAACGTCGTTGGGGAATGAAGTTTAATTTATTTTTCTGTATGGGGAGAAAAATAATGTGCGTACACCTGTAGATACAAACAGATTGACAGCAATTGACAGATAACATCCTTTCTCCCTACTTTGTTTCTTCCTCTCTGTCTTCTTTCCTCATCCCATTCTTTATCCTCTTCATTTATATTCCTACCCCCTCTTCTTCCTCTTCTTGTTATTACTCTTCCTTCCTCCTTTCTCCCTCCTTAACCTCACCTCTTCTTTGTTCTTCTTATTTCTTCTTTCCCTTCTTCCCCTCACGCTCCATTTCTCCTCCTCCCTCTTCCTCCCCACTCCTCCTCCTCCCTCCATCATCACTCTCTCTCCCTTCCCACCAGACCCCAGAGTGAAGCCTGTGTGATATAGGCCTAACTACCCCCACCACCTCCCTCCCCCCCTCTCCCCCCCACCCCCCCTCTCGTCCCCTCCTCTCTCACCTGCCTGGCAACACTTAACTCCCCACCCTTGTCGTCACCGTCCCTCCAGCTATCTACCTGACCCACGACTTTCCGCCTTATAAGCTTTCCACACCTAATACACAGCTTCCGCCTCATACCACAGCTTCCACAACTTATACTTTAACTTATACTGATAATCTGTTTCTTATACTCAACTTGGGGTCTTAGATCCCAATCTAACCCACTTAACCCAACCCAACCTAACCTAACTTAACCCAACCTAACCCACTAACCTAATCCCAATCCTAACCTAACCTCACTTAACCTAACCTAACCTTTTACTTCAGTTAGTTCAAGACAACAGCTCATTTAATCTTCACTAAGCTCAGACTAAAGCAACAGGACGAATCAAGTAGCAGATGAAGAAAGTAGCAGATGAAGAAAGTAGCAGATGAAGCAGTAACAGATGAAGCAACTAGCAGATGAAGTAAGTAGCAGATGAAGCAAGTAGCAAAAAAGAAGTAGCAGATGAAGCAAGTAGCAGATGAAGCAAGTAACAGATGAAGCAACTAGCAGATGAAGTAAGTAGCAGATGAAGCAAGTAGCAAAAAAGAAGTAACAGATGAAGCAAGTAGCAGATGAAGCAAGTAACAGATGAAGCAATTAACAGATGAAGCAAATAGCAGATGAAGCAAGTAGCAGATGAAGCAAGTAACCGATGAAGCAATTAACAGATGAAGCAAGTAGCAGATGAAGCAAGTAACAGATGAAGCAAGTAGCAGATCAAGCAACTAGCAGATGAAGCAAGTAGCATATACGATTCGTGGAAGATGGCCACTAACTTCATTCTTGTCGCTTGATAAATTAAATATACTGTAATTACGTAAACTTACCTAATTTTTACCTGTGACGTTTTGTAGTCATGTTAACCAGCCCAGTTCTCACCTTCAATGACAAAATTATAATGTAGTTTTTATGAGTGAAGGAGATTTAAGAATGTTATTATACAGGGTGGTGCAGAGTTTGTTTTATCGGTCGAGTGACTTTTGCTTCATCCTGTATTTCTTGCCTGATGTACGACCAGACACGTATCTCCTGGGGAAAAAACAAAACAAAATGTGGTATTTATCCTAGGATGTATATCGAAGTCTCCCCACGTCCGTCCTAGGAAAAATTTGCGTTCTTTATTCTAGGATGTACAACGGAGGCCCATGCATCTCTCCTGGGGGAAAAAAACAAAAACAATCTTGTGTTGTTTGTTCTAGGATGTATATCGAAGCCCCCACACGTCCGTCCTGGGAAAAAAATTACGTTGTTTATCCCAGGATGTACACCAGAGCCTCACGAGTGTCTCTCCTGGGAAAACCCTCGATACCTGGCCAACCTACCTGGAACTCCCACTAACTGTGCTAGTTAATTAATTCAGTATCACCTTGGGACGTGGAGACTGGCCTAAGTTTAACCTGTACCTCCGCTTAACTTACCTGTACCTCAGCTTAACTTACCTGTACCTCAGCTTAACTTACCTGTACCTCAGCTTAACTTACCTGCGATAATTAGTCACTTACAGACATGCAACTTAACGATATACCCACCACCACCACCACCCCACCAACCACCCACACCACCCCACCACACCACCCCACCACACCACTCACCACACCCCCACCACCACCACCACCCCCACCACCACCCACCACCACACCACCACCCCCACCAATCAACCAACCCCACCAACCAATCACCAACCAACCCCACCAACCAACCAACTAACCCACCACCAACCAACTCCAACCAACCACCAACCCACCACCAATCAACCAATCCCCACCAACCAACCTCAACCCCCACCAACCAACCACCACCCACCAACCACCACCAACTCCACCAACCAACTCACCACCCAATCAACCACCACCAACTAACTCCACCACACCAACCAATCAACCACCACACCACCACCACCCCACCAATCAACTCCACCAACCAACCATCAATCTCACCACCAACTCCCAATCCACCAACCAATCAACCAATCAACTAACCACCCACAACCACCAACCACCAACTAACCACCACACCAACAACAACCAACCAACCACCACCACCACACCACCACCACCACACCTCACCCCACCACCACACCCCACCACCCCCACCACCACACCACCAACTCCACCACCACCACCACCTCCACCACCACCACACCACCACCACCACCACCACCACCACCACCACCCCCCACCACCACTACCACCCCCACCACCACCACAATCTGTCTACCACCCTACCACACCCATCATCACTACAGTACCACCAATCTCAGTAAATCTCCAGACAAGTATATGAAAAGACTTCGAGATCCTTGAAGTGTTTTATCTCGCCCATCAAGCTGCGTTCATGCAACAGTTGCCCCAGCCTGTCAAGTGCCCTTAATATACAGCACACACATGCCCACCCCCCACCAGATTACAGCATGTGCCGCACCTCCACCAGATTACAGTATGTGCTGCCCTCCACCAGATTACAGCATGTGCTGCACCTCCACTAGATTACAATAGTGCTGCACCCTCCATTAGACACAGTATGTGCTGCACCTCCACTAGACAGGTGCCGCAACTCTCCACCAGACAGTGCTGCACCTCCATTAGATTACAGTATGCCGCACCTCCACAGCCACAGCATGTGCCGCACCTCCACTAGACACAGTATGCCGCACCTCCACTAGATTACAGCATGCTGCACCTCCATGATACAGCATGCTGCACCTCCACTAGATTATGCATGCACCTCCACTAGATTACAATATGTGCCGCACCTCCACTAGATTACAGCATGTGCCACCCCCCACTAGATTACAATATGCTGCACCTCCACTAGACAAACATATGCCGCACCTCCACTAGATTACAATATGTGCTGCACCTCCATTAGATTACAGTATGTGCTGCACCCTCCACTAGATTACAGTATGTGCCGCACCTCCACTAGATTACAATATGTGCTGCACCTCCATTAGATTACAGTATGCTGCACCTCCACTAGATTACATGCTGCACCTCCGCCAGATTACAGTATGTGCTGCACTCCACTAGGATTACAGTATGTGCTGCACCCTCCATTAGCAACAATATGTGCTGCACCTCCACTGATTACAACATGTGCTGCACCTCCACTAGATTACAATATGTGCTGCACCTCCACTAGATTGCTATGGCATGCTGCACCTCCACTAGATTACAGTATGTGCTGCACTTCCATTAGATTACAGTATGTGCTGCACCTCCACTAGATTACAGCATGTGCTGCACCTCCACTAGATTACAGCATGTGCTGCACCTCCACTAGATTACAGTATGTGCCGCACCTCCACTAGATTGATGCTGCACCCACTAGATTGGCGTGCCGCACCTCCACCAGATGCATGTGCCGCACCTCCACCAGACAGTATGTGCTGCACCCCTCCACTAGATTACACATGTGCTGCACCTCCACCAGATTACAGTATGGCACCTCCACTAGATTACAGTATGTGCTGCAACCTCCACCAGATTATGCATGTGCTGCACCTCCACCAGATTACAAAATGTGCTGCACCCATGATTACAATATGCCGCACCTCCACTAGATTAACACATGCCACACCCTCCACTAGATACATACATGCTGCACCCTCCATTAGGATACACATGTGCTGCACCCACAAGATTACAAGCAGTGCTGCACCTCCATTAGATTACAATATGCTGCACCTCACCATTGCGCACCTGATTACAGATGCCAGACCTCCACCAGACAGAGCTGCACCTCCACTAGATACAATGGCGTGCTGCACCTCCACTAGATTACAGCATGTGCTGCACCTCCACTAGATTACAATATGCTGCACCTCCACTCAGATTACAGTATGTGCTGCACCTCCACTAGATCAGCAACATGTGCCACCTCCTGGATACATGTGCTGCAATCACCAGATTACAGCATGTGCCACACCTCCACTAGATTACATAAATGCACCTCCATTAGATTACAGTATAAGCGCACCTCCACTAGATTACACATGTGCCAACCTCCACTAGACACAGCATGCGCCGCACCTCACCAGGACAGCATGCTGCACCTCCACAGATTACAAGCGCACCTCCATTAGACACACATGTGCTGCACCTCCACTAGATTACAACATGTGCTGCACCTCCACTCAGATTACATGTGCTGCACCTCCACTAGATCACAGTATGTGCTGCACCTCCACTAGATTAAGCATGTGCTGCACCTCCACACTAGATCACAGTATGCTGCACCTCCACCAGATTACAGTATGTGCTGCACCTCCACTAGGATACAGTATGTGCCAACCTCCACTAAATTACAATATGTGCTGCACCTCCACTAGATTACACCAACCCACTAGAACAATGCACCTCCACCAGATTACAGCATGTGCTGCACCTCCACCAGACCACAGTATGTGCTGCACCTCCACTCAGATTACAATATGTGCCGCACCCCAAACCAGTGCCGCACCCTCCACTAGATTACACATGTGCCGCACCTCCACTAGATTACAGTATGCTGCACCTCCACTAGATTACAATATGTGCTGCACCTCCACTAGATTACAACATGTGCCGCACCTCCACTAGATTACAAATATGCCGCACCTCCACTAGATTACAGTATGCCGCACCTCCACTAGATTACAGCATGCTGCACCTCCACCAGATTACAGCATGTGCTGCACCTCCACTAGATTACAGTATGTGCTGCACCTCCAATTAGATTACAATATGTGCTGCACCTCCACTAGATTACACCCACCCACAGGAACAATATGCTGCACCTCCACTAGATTACAACATGTGCCGCACCTCCACTAGATTACAGTATGTGCTGCACCTCCACTAGATTACAATGTGCTGCACCCTCCACTAGATTACACATGCTGCACCTCCAGATTAGGCAATGCCGCACCTCCACTAGATTACAATATGTGCTGCACCTCCACTAGATTACAGTATGTGCTGCACCTCCACTAGATTACACATGTGCTGCACCTCCACTAGATTACAATATGCTGCACCTCCACTAGATACAGTGCGCTGCACCCCCCACTAGATTACAATATGTGCCACCCTCCATTAGATTACAGTATGTGCTGCACCTCCACTAGGATACAGTATGTGCTGCACTCAGTAACATATAGCATATGGCACCTCCACTAGATTACAATATGTGCTGCACCTCCATTAGATTACAGTATGTGCTGCACCTCCACTAGATTACAACATATGCTGCACTTCATTAGATTACAATATGTGCTGCACCTCCACTCAGAGTTACAATATGTGCTGCACCTCCATTAGATTAACATGTGCTGCACCTCCACTAGGATTACAATATGTGCTGCACCTCCACTAGATTACACAACATGTGCTGCACCTCCACTAGATTACAATATGTGCTGCAATCCTCCACTAGATTACAATATGTGCCGCACCTCCACTAGATTACAACATGTGCTGCACCTCCACTAAGATTACAATATGTGCTGCACCTCCACTAGGATTACAATATGCTGCACCCTCCATTAGATTACAACATGTGCCGCACCTCCACTAGAGATTGACAACATGTGCCGCACCTCCACTAGATTACAACATATGCCGCACCTCCACTAAGATTACAATATGTGCTGCACCTCCATTAGATTACAATATGTGCACCTCCACTAGACATAACATGTGCCGCACCTCCACTAGATTACATGTGCTGCACCTCCACTAGATTACAATATGTGCTGCACCTCCACTAGATTACACATGTGCCGCACCTCCACTAGATTACAACATGTGCTGCACCTCCACTGAGATTACATAACATGTGCCGCACCTCCACTAGGATTACACATGTGCCGCACCTCCACTAGATTACAACATGTGCTGCACCTCCACTAAAGATTACAGTATGTGCTGCATCCTCCAGAGCACATGCACCGAACGAAGCATACTGAG
>NW_024752696.1:0-11576 GCF_018991925.1 Homarus americanus
GGGACTTTGTTATACTCGATCAGGGGACTTTGTTATACTCGATGAGGGGACTATGTTATACTCGATCTTGGGACTTTGTTAAACTGGATCAGGGGCCTTTGTTATACTCCATTAGGGGCCTTTGTTATACTGGATCAGGGGACTTTGTTATAATCAATCAGGGGACTTTGTTAGACTCTATCAGGGGGCTTTGTTATACTCGATCAAGAGACTTTGTATATAATCAACTAGGGACTTTGTTATATTCGGACAGGGGCCTTTCTTATACTCGATCAGGGGGCTTTGTTATGCTCGATGAGGGGACTTTGTTATTCTCGATCAGGGGACTTTGTTATACTCCATTAGGGGACTTAGTTATACTCGATCGGAAGACTTTGTTATACTCGATCTTGGGACTTTGTTATACTCCAATCAGGTCCTTTGTTATACTTGATCAGGGGACTGTGTTATACTCGACCAGGGGACTTTGTTATACTCGATGAAGGGCCTTTGTTATACTCGATGAGGGTACTTTGTTATACTCGATCTTGGGACTTTGTTAAACTCGATCAGGGGCCTTTGCTATACTCAATTAGGGGCCTTTGTTATAATGGATCAGGGGACTTTGTTATAATCGATCAGGGGACTTTGTTATGCTCGATGAGGGGGCTTTGTTATACTCGATTAGGAGACTTTGTATATACTCAACTAGGGACTTTTTTATATTCGATCAGGGGCCTTTCTTATACTCGATCAGGGGACGTTGTTATACTCGATCAGGGGGCTTTGTTATACTCGATTAGGGGACTTTGTTATACTCGATCAAGGGGCTTTGTTTTCCTCGATCAAGGGACTTTGTTATACTCGATCAGGGGACTTTGTTATACTCGATCAGGGGACTTTATTATAATCAATCAGCGGACTTTATTATACTCAATCAGCGGACTTTATTATAATCGATTAGGAGACTTTGTTATACTCGACGAGGTGGCTTTCTTATACTCGATCAGAGGACTTTGTTACACTCGAACAGGGGACTTTGTTATACTCGATCAGTGGACTTTGTTATACTCGATGAGGGGGCTTTGTTTTACTCGATCGGGGGACTTTGTTATACTCGATCAGGGGACTTTGTTATACTCGATCAGGGGACTTTGTTATACTCGATCAGGGGTCTTTGTCATACTCGATCAGGGGACTTTGTTATACTCGATCTTGAGAATTTTTTATACTCCATTAGGGTCCTATATTATACTCGATCAGGGGACTTAGTTATACTCGGTCAGGGGACTTTGTTATACTCGATCAGGGGAATTTGTTATACTCAATGAGGGGACTTTGTTTTAATCGATCAGAGGACTTTGTTATACTCGATCTTGGGACTTTGTTATACTCCATTAGGGTCCTTTGTTATACTCAATCATGGGACTTAGTTATACTCGATTAGGGGACTTGTTTATACTCGATGAGGGGGCTTTGTTATACTCGATCAGGGGACTTTGTTATACTCGATCAAGGGTGTTTGTTTTACAAGATCAGGGGACTTTGTTATACTCGATCAGGGGACTTTTTTATACTCGATCAGGGGACTTTGTTATACTCGACCAGAGGCTGTTTGTTTTACAAGATCAGGGGACTTTGTTATACTCGATCAGGGGACTTTTTTATACTCGATCTTGGGACTTTGTTAAACTCGATCTTGGGACTTTGTTAAACTCGATCAGCGGACTTTGTTATACTCGATCAGGGGGCTTTGATTTACTCGATCTTGGGACTTTGTTTTACTCGATCAGGGGACTTTGTTTTACTCGATCAGGGACTTTGTTATTTTCGAACAAGGGCCTTTGTTATACTCGAGTCGGGGAATAGGTTATACTCGATCATGGGGCTTTGTTATACTCGATCAGGGACTTTGTTATACTCGACCAGGGACTTTGTTATACTCGACGAGGGGGCTTTGTTATACTCGATCAGGGGACTTTGTTATACTCGCTCAGGGGACTTTGTTATAGTCGATCAGCGGACTTTGTTATACTCGATCAGGGGTCTTTGTTATACTCGATCAGGGGACTTTGTTTTACTCGATCAGGGACTTTGTTATACTCGATCAGGGGACTTTGTTATACTCCATTAGGGTACTTTGTTAAACTCAATCAGGGGACTTAGTTATACTCGATTAAGGGACTTTGTTATACTCGATTAGAGGACTTTGTTACACTAGATCAGGGGACTTTGTTATACTCGATGAGGGGGCTTTTGTTACTCGATCAGGGGACTTTGTTATACTCGATCAGGTGACTTTGTTATACTCGCTCAGGGGACTTTGTTATAGTCGATCAGCGGACTTTGTTATACTCGATCAGGGGACTTTGTTATACTCGATCAGGGGACTTTGTTATACTCGATCAGGGGACTTTGTTATACTCGATCTTGAGACTTTGTTATACTCCATTAGGGTCCTTTATTATACTTGATTAGGGGACTTTGTTATACTCGATCAGAGGACTCTGTTACACTAGATCAGGGGACATTGTTATACTCGATGAGGGGGCTTTGTTTTACTCGCTCAGGGGACTTTGTTATAGTCGATCAGCGGACTTTGTTAAACTCGATCTTGGGACTTTGTTAAACTCGATCAGCGGACTTTGTTATACTCGATCAGGGGGCTTTGATTTACTCGATCTTGGGACTTTGTTTTACTCGATCAGGGGACTTTGTTTTACTCGATCAGGGACTTTGTTATTTTCGACCAAGGGCCTTTGTTATACTCGATTCGGGGAATAGGTTATACTCGATCAATGGCCTTTGTTGTACTCGATCAGGGACTTTGTTATACTCGACCAGGAACTTTTTTATACTCGACGAGGGGGCTTTGTTATACTCGATCAGGGGACTTTGTTATACTCGCTCAGGGGACTTTGTTATAGTCGATCAGGGGACTTTGTTATACTCGATCAGGGGGCTTTGTTATACTCGATCAAGAGACTTTGTATATACTCAACTAGGGACTTTGTGATATTCGTTCAGGGGCCTTTCTTATACTCGATCAGGGGGCTTTGTTATGCTCGATGAGGGGACTTTGTTATTCTCGATCAGAGGGACTTTGTTATACTCGATCTTGGGACTTTATTAAACTCGATCTTGGGACTTTGTTAAACTCGATCAGCGGACTTTGTTATACTCGATGAGGGGGCTTTGATTTACTTGATCTTGGGACTTTGTTATACTCGATCAGGGGACTTTGTTTTTCTCGATCAGGGACTTTGTTATTTTCGACCAAGGGCCTTTGTTATGCTCGAGTCGGGGAATAGGTTATACTCGATCATGGGGCTTTGTTATACTCAATCAGGGACTTTGTTATACTCGACCAGGGACTTTCTTATACTCGATGAGGGGGCTTTGTTTTACTCGATCAGGGGACTTTGTTATACTCGCTCAGGGGACTTTGTTATAGTCGATCAGCGGACTTTGTTATACTCGATCTGGGGACTTTGTTATACTGGATCAGGGGACTTTGTGATACTCGATCAGGGGACTTTGTTATACTCGATCAGGGGACTTTGTTATACTCGATCAGGGGTGTTTGTTTTACTCGATCAGGGGACTTTGATATTCTCGATCAGGGGACTTTGTTATACTCGATCAGGGGACTTTGTTATACTCGACCAGGGGCCTTTGTTATACTCGATCAAGGGACTTTGTTATTCTAGATGAGGGGACTTTGTTATACTCGATCTTGGGACTTTGTTAAACTCGATCTTGGGACTTTGTTAAACTCGATCAGCGGACTTTGTTATATACTCGATCAGGGGCTTTGATTTACTCGATCTTGGGACTTTGTTATACTCGATCAAGGGACTTTGTTTTTACTCGATCAGGACTTTTGTTATTTTCGACCAGGGCGCTGTTATACTCGAGTCCAGAATAGGTTATATACTCGATCATAAGAATTTTGTTATACTCGATCAGGGACTTTATTGCTCCTCGACCAAGGGACTTTCTTATACTCGTGAGGTCTTTGTTATACTCGATCAAAGGGACTTTGTTATACTCGCTCAGGGGACTTTGTTATACTCCATTAGGGTCACTGTTAAAAACTCAGTCGAGGGACTTAGTTACACTCGATTAGGGACTTTGTTATACTCGATCAGAGGACTTTGTTACACTAGATCAGGGGACTTTGTTATACCGATGAGGGGGCTTTGTTTACTCGAACCGGGGACTTTGTTATACTCGATCAGGGGACTTTGTTATACTCGATCAGGGGACTTTGTTATACTCGATCTTGAGACGTTTTTATAGTCCATTAGGGTCCTTTATTATACTCGATCAGGGGACTTTGTTATTCTCGATCAGGGGACTTTATTTTACTCGATCAGCGGACTTTGTTATACTCGATCTTGGGACTTTGTTATACTCGATGAGGGGACTATGTTATACTCGATCTTGAGACTTTGTTAAACTGGATCAGGGGCCTTTGTTATACTCCATTAGGGGCCTTTGTTATACTCGATCAGGGGGCTTTGTTATACTCGATTAGGGGACTTTGTTATACTCGATCAAGGGGCTTTGTTATACTCCATTAGGGTCCTTTGTTATACTCAATCATGGGACTTAGTTATACTCGATTAGGGGACTTTTTTATACTCGATGAGGGGGCTTTGTTATACTCGATCAGGGGATATTGCTATACTCGATCAGGGGTGTTTGTTTTACTCGATCAGGGGACTTTGTTATACTCGATCAGGGGACTTTGTTATACTCGATCAGGGGACTTTGTTATACTCGACCAGGGGCCTTTGTTATACTCGATCAAGGGACTTTGATATTCTAGATGAGGGGGCTTTGTTATACTCGATCTTGGGACTTTGTTAAACTCGATCTTGGGAATTTGTTAAACTCGATCAGCGGACTTTGTTATACTCGATCAGGGGGCTTTAATTTACTCGATCTTGGGACTTTGTTATACTCGATCAGGGGAATTTGTTTTACTCGATCAGGGACTTTGTTATTTTCGACCAAGGTCCTTTGTTATACTCGAGTCGGGGAATAGGTTATACTCGATCATGGGGCTTTGTTATACTCGATCAGGGACTTTGTTATACTCGACCAGGAACTTTGTTATGCTCGACGAGGGGGCTTTGTTATACTCGATCAGGGGACTTTGTTATACTCGCTCAGGGGACTTTGTTATAGTCGATCAGTGGACTTTGTTATACTCGATCAGGAGACTTTGTTATACTCGATCAGGGGACTTTGTTATACTCGATCAGGGACTTTGTTATACTCGATCAGGGGACTTTATTATACTCCATTAGGGTCCTTTGTTAACCTCAATCAGGGGACTTAGTTATACTCGATTAGGGGACTTTGTTATACTCGATCAGAGGACTTAGTTATACTCGATCAGGGAACTTTGTTATACTCGATCAGGGGACTTTGTTATACTCGATGAGGGGACTTTGATATATTCGATCAGGGGACTTTATTTTACTCGATTAGGGGACTTTGTTATACTCGATCTTGAGACGTTGTTATAGTCCATTAGGGTCCTATATTATACTCGATCAGGGGACTTATTTATACTCGATCAGGGGATTTTGTTATACTCGATCAGGGGACTTTGTTATTCTCGATCAGGGGACTTTGTTATACTCGATCTTGGGACTTTGTTATACTGCATTAGGGTCCTTTGTTATACTCAATCAGGGGACTTAGTTATACTCGATTAGGGGACTTTTTTATACTCGATGAGGTGGCTTTGTTATACTCGATCAGGGGACTTTGTTATACTCGATTAGGGGTGTTTGTTTTACTCGGTCAGGGGACTTTGTTATACTCGATCAAGGGACTTTGTTATACTCGATCAGGGGACTTTGTTATACTCGACCAGGGGCCTTTGTTATACTCGATCAAGGGACTTTGATATTCTAGATGAGGGGACTTTGTTATACTCGATCTTGGGACTTTGTTAAACTCGATCTTGGGACTTTGTTAAGCTCGATCACCGGACTTTGTTATACTCGATCAGGGGGCTTTGATTTACTCGATCTTGGGACTTTGTTATACTCGATCAGGGGACTTTGTTTTACTCGATCAGGGACTTTGTTATTTTCGACCAAGGGCCTTTGTTATACTCGAGTCGGGGAATAGGTTATACTCGATCATGGGGCTTTGTTATACTCGATCAGGGACATTGTTATACTCGACCAGGGACTTTCTTATACTCGACGAGGGGGCTTTGTTATACTCGATCAGGGGACTTTGTTATACTCGCTCAGGGGACTTTGTTATAGTCGATCAGCGGACTTTGTTATACTCGATCAGGGGACTTTGTTATATTCGATCAGGGGACTTTGTTATACTCGATCAGGGGACTTTGTTATACTCGATCAGGGGACTTTGTTATACTCCATTAGGGTCCTTTGTTAAACTCAATCAGGGGACTTAGTTATACTCGATTAGGGGACTTTGTTATACTCGATCAGAGGACTTTGTTACACTAGATCAGGGGACTTTGTTATACTCGATGAGGGGGCTTTGTTTTACTCGAACCGGGGACTTTGTTATACTCGATCAGGTGACTTTGTTATACTCGATCAGGGGACTTTGTTATACTCGATCTTGAGACGTTGTTATAGTCCATTAGGGTCCTTTATTATACTCGATCAAGGGAATTAGTTATACTCGATCAGGGGACTTTGTTATACTCGATCAGGGGACTTTGTTATTCTCGATCAGGGGACTTTATTTTACTCAATCAGCGGACTTTGTTATACTCGATCTTGGGACTTTGTTATACTGTATTACGGTCCTTTGTTATAATTAATCAAGGGACTTAGTTATACTCGATCAGGGGACTTTGTATATTCTCAACTAGGGACTTTGTTATATTCGGTCAGGGGCCTTTGTTATACTGGATCAGGGGACTTTCTTATATTCGATCAGGGTTCTTTGTTATACTCGATCATGGGACTTTGTTATACTCGATCAGGTGGCTTTGTTATACACGATCAGTGGACTTTGTATATTCTCAACTAGAGACTTTGTTATATTCGGTCAGGGGCCCTTGTTATACTGGATCAGGGGACTTTCTTATATTCGATCAGGGGACTTTGTTATACTCGATCAGGGGACTTTGTGATACTCGATCCGGGGCTTTATTATACTCGGTAAGGGGACTTTGTTATACTCGATCAGGGGACTTTGTTATACTCGATGAGGGGACCATGTTACACTCGATCTTGGGACTTTGTTAAAATGGATCACGGGCCTTTCTTATACTCCATTCGGGGCCTTTGTTATACTGGATCAGGGGACTTTGTTGTAATCGGTCAGGGGACTTTGTTATACTCGATCACGGGGTTTTGTTATACTCGATCAAGAGACTTTGTTTATACTCAACTAGGGACTTTGTTATATTCGTTCGGGGCCTTTCTTATACTCGATCAGGAGCTTTGTTATGCTCGATGAGGGGACTTTGTTATTCTCGATCAGGGGACTTTGTAATACTCCATCAGGGGACTTAGTTATACTCGATAGGAAGACTTTGTTATACTCGATCTTGGGACTTTGTTATACTCCAATAGGGTCCTTTGTTATACTTGATCAGGGGACTTTGTTATACTCGACCAGGGGACTTTGTTATACTCGATAAAGGGCCTTTGTTATACTGGATGAGGGGACTTTGTTTTACTCGATCTTGGGACTTTGTTAAACTCGATCAGGGGCCTTTGTTATACTCCATTAGGGGCCTTTGTTATATTGGATCAGGGGACTTTGTTATAATCGATCAGGGGACTTTGTTATGCTCGATCAGGGTGCTTGTTATACTCGATCAGGGGACTTCATTATACTCAATTAGGGGACTTTATTATAATCGATTAGGGGACTTTGTTATACTCGATCAGGGGACTTTGTTATACTCAACGAGGTGGCTTTGTTATACTCGATCAGAGGACTTTGTTACACTCGAACAGGGGACTTTGTTATACTCGATCAGGGGACTTTGTTATACTCGATGAAGAGGCTTTGTTTTACTCGATCAAGGGACTTTGTTATACTCGATCAGGGGACTTTGTTATACTCGATCAGGGGACTTTGTCATACTCGATCAGGGGACTTTGTTATACTCGATCTAGAGACTTTGTTATACTCCATTAGTGGACTTTGTTTTAATATATCAGAGGACTTTGTTTTACTCGATCTTGGGACTTTGTTATACTCCATTAGGGTCCTTTGTTATACTCAATCATGGGACTTAGTTATACTCGATTAGGGGACTTTTTTATACTCGCTGAGGGGGCTTTGTTATACTCGATCAGGGGATTTGTTATACTCGATCAGGGGTGTTTGTTTTATTCGATCAGGGGACATTGTTATACTCGATCAGGGGACATTGTTATACTCGATCAGGGGACTTTGTTATACTCGACCAGGGGCCTTTGCTATACTCGATCAGGGGACTTTGTTACTCTTGATGAGGGGACTTTGTTATACTCGATCTTGGGACTTTGTTAAACTCGATCTTTTGACTTTGTTAAACTCGATCAGCGGACTTTGTTATACTCGATCAGGGGGCTTTGATTTACTCGATCTTGGGACTTTGTTATACTCGATCAGGGGACTTAGTTTTACTCGATCAGGGACTTTGTTATTTTCGACCAAGGGCCTTTGTTATACTCGAGTCGGGGAATAGGTTATACTCGATCATGGGGCTTTGTTATACTCGATCAGGGACTTTGTTATACTCGACCAGGGACTTTCTTATAGTCGACGAGGGGGCTTTGTTATACTCGATCAGGGGACTTTGTTATACTCGCTCAGGGGACTTTGTTATAGTCGATCAGCGGACTTTGTTATACTCGATCAGGGGACTTTGTTATATTCGATCAGGGGACTTTGTTATACTCGATCAGGGGACTTTGTTATTCTCGATCAGGGGACTTTGTTATACTCCATTAGGGTCCTTTGTTAAACTCAATCAGGGGACTTAGTTATACTCGATTAGGGGACTTTGTTATACTCGATCAGAGGACTTTGTTATACTCGATCAGGGGACTTTGTTATACTCGATCTTGAGACGTTGTTATAGTCCATTAGGGTCCTTTATTATACTCGATCAAGGGACTTAGTTATACTCGATGAGGGGACTTTGTTATACTCGATGAGGGGACTTTGTTATTCTCGATGAGGGGACTTTATTTTACTCGATCAGCGGACTTTGTTATACTCGATCTTGGGTCTTTGTTATACTGCATTAGGGTCCTTTGTTATACTCAATCAAGGGACTTAGTTATACTCGATCAGGGGACTTTGTATATTCTCAACTAGGGACTTTGTTATATTCGGTCAGGGGCCTTTGTTATACTGGATCAGGGGACATTCTTATATTCGATCAGGGGACTTTGTGATACTCGATCAGGGGACTTTGTTATACTCGATCAGGTGGCTTTGTTATACACGATCAGTGGACTTTGTATATTCTCAACTAGAGACTTTGTTATATTCGGTCAGGGGCCTTTGTTATACTGGATCAAGGGACTTTTATATTCGATCAGGGGACTTTGTTATACTCGATCAGGGGACTTTGTTATACTCGATGAGGGGACTATGTTACACTCGATCTTGGGACTTTGTTAAAATGGATCAGGGGCCTTTCTTATACTCCATTAGGGGCCTTTGTTATACTTGATTAGGGGACTTTGTTGTAATCGATCAGGGGACTTTGTTATACTCGATCAAGAGACTTTGTATATACTCAACTAGGGACTTTGTTATATTCGTTCAGGGGCCTTTCTTATACTCGATCAGGGGCTTTGTTATGCTCGATGAGGGGACTTTGTTATTCTCGATCAGGGGACTTTGTTATACTCCATCAGGGGACTTAGTTATACTCGATCGGAAGACTTTGTTATACTCGATCTTGGGACTTTGTTATACTCCAATAGGGTCCTTTGTTATACTTGATCAGGGGACTTTGTTATACTCGACCAGGGGACTTTGTTATACTCGATAAAGGCCTTTGTTATACTGGATGAGGGGACTTTGTTTTACTCGATCTTGGGACTTTGTTAAACTCGATCAGGGGCCTTTGTTATACTCCATTAGGGGCCTTTGTTATATTGGATCAGGGGACTTTGTTATTATCGATCAGGGGACTTTGTTATGCTCGATCAGGGGGCTTTGTTATTCTCGATCAGGGGACTTTGTTATACTCGATCAGGGGACTTTGTTATACTCGATCAGGGAACTTTATTATACTCAATCAGGGGACTTTATTATAATCGATTAGGGGACTTTGTTATACTCGATCAGGGGACTTTGTTATACTCAACGAGGTGGCGTTGTTATACTCGATCAGAGGACTTTGTTACACTCGAACAGGGGACTTTGTTATACTCGATCAGGGGACTTTGTTATACTCGATGAGGGGGCTTTGTTTTACTCGTTCAAGAGACTTTGTTATACTCGATCAGGGGACTTTGTTATACTCGATCAGGGGACTTTGTCATACTCGATCAGGGGACTTTGTTATACTCGATCTTGAGACTTTGTTATACTCCATTAGGGGACTTTGTTTTAATATATCAGAGGACTTTGTTTTACTCGATCTTGGGACTTTGTTATACTCCATTAGGGTCCTTTGTTATACTCAATCATGGGACTTAGTTATACTCGATTAGGGGACTTTTTTATACTCGATGAAGGGGCTTTGTTATACTCGATCAGGGGACTTTGTTATACTCGATCAGGGGTGTTTGTTTTATTCGATCAGGGGACATTGTTATACTAGGGTGTGTCATACGGAGGCGAATTTTTTTTTTTGAGTTTGAAAAATCGGCCCATGGTATTAATGATGTAGTTCTATGTGCAAAATCATGTGATATCTTCAGATTTGAAAAGTTTTCATTTTCTGCTAGGTAAATTTTAACTTGAAATCTTATGAAAATTCAGTATTCCCACCCTTTTACCAACACCACTAAATAGCTTATTTAAAGTAAAGTAAATGTATCAGGTTAATTTATCAGAATAGTGAAACGAATGATCTTGACACATTTATTAAATTTAATATTCCTTTAGAAAACAAAATCATCAAATACAAAACCGGTTTTACTACTACGACCCGGTGTTGCTGCACACCATAGAGAACATGTCTTTCTTGCTTCTGTTTCTACTCATCACCTCCCTGCTGACCACCTGAGCTCGGATGTAGCCTTCCCTCCTCTCCTGGCTGTACACGTGACTGCTGGCCTCGCTCACTTGCTGTACACAACGCTCTATACTCTGGGTGTGCGAGGGCCAGGCAGGGACATGCATGGGGTTGTCCAGGAAAGCTCTGACTTGAACATTGGTGAGGCTGCAGGTAAGAGGGGGCTCACTGCCAGCCTGGATGTTATCCAGATCTATGAGATCAGTGAGGGTCTTGGCACCTAGATTGACTTCAGAAGTCTTCCTGACCCTGAAGGAATCGTCACCAACTGATTCGTCATGCCCAGATCCTCTCATAAGTCTCATATCCAAGATCTTTTTGACTGCCACTCTTCTCTCCTCCTCATCCTTACTGCAGAGCATTGTCTGTAGAACTGCCTCGGGAT
>NW_024752697.1:0-8961 GCF_018991925.1 Homarus americanus
ACGTACAGCTGCATTAGTGCATTACAATTAAATAGTGAACATTGCTTTCTGACTTCATTCTTTAACAACCCAACTAATAATATTTTTTCTGTTTCAGATTCTGATGCATTTATAAGTTGATAATATTTGCGATGGCTGCTTGTGTCAGGACGAGGAACCAAAAATCCAGCCATCTCAGTCACTATCTTGGGTCTGGGAGAGAGCTCCTGAAGTCGGAGTTGCCTACATTGAGAGATGCTTTGAAATACGGTGTTTTAATCAGGCAAATCAGTGAAAAGAACCAAAGAACTTACACAAACAAAGACATTGCCAGTGATATGACCAAAGCTGTCTTGGCACAGTACACTCTGGCTAACGCTCAGTTCAAGCCTCCAGTCATAACAAATCAGAAGAAGATTAGTGAGAGACTGCTAGCCAGTTGGGAAAAGGCAAGAGATATCTCTCTTGGGAGAGGAAAACTTGCAGTTAAGGACAGCTTTGCCAAGCAACTGGACCAGTTATTTGACATAATTACTTGCAAGTGCCCAATTGTTCTCTGTCTGGGGTTTGGATGCGATCGTGACTGTAAATCCGAGGCCCACATCTCCTGTATTTGCAAGCGTGAACTGAAGATTCCTGTGATCGAACTGGCATTTGTCAAAGCACAGAGAGAGAAGACTGGCAGTATAGGGGCTCTCATGATTTCTAGCCATGATATTCCGGAGTCCAAGAGACAGGAGGCTGCCACAGAGAGACAGAAGAGGAGAAGAGTTGCCGAGGAAAAGAGACTTGAGAAGGCCCAGGGTGAGGTAAAAAAAGGCCGATGATTGGAGTCAAGCTGATTCAGAGTTTAATGACTTCCCCATGGCTGATCCGAGTGCTGACCAGGAGAATGGTGACTTTGTCCCTAACCCAGAAAATTATGATCCCAAACCTTCCAGGCATAAGATTCGAAATAGGAAAGATATCCCGAGCATAGCTCTGGCCAGCATGCGACACCACACTGGTCTCAGAGAAACTGCAGAGATAGCAACAGCTACCTGGATTGACGGTGGTTTGATAACACCTGATGATGTTCACCTGGTGATAGATCATAACAAAGTAAGGAGAGCTCAGGAGAAACTTGTCAGTAACCTAGAAGAGAAGTTTGATAAGGGGATAAGAGAAAATGGAATCAATTGTTTGTTCTTTGATGGGAGAAGGGATGACACTAAAGTGTTCATGAAAGTTGGAGATTCTGACAAGTTGTTCCTTGCCATGGTGAAGAATACTACTCCTGCTGCAGTGAACCCAAGGAGGAAATGTTGTGGCATTTCACTCCAGAAAAGATGACATCAGGAAACCAGCTGAGATAGTGGCAAAGATAACATTGTGAACTGGCTCAGAGAGAGGAACGTAGACCAGACCCGCAGGCCATTGGAGGGGACACCAACACAGAACACAGGGTGGCAAGGGGGTCACCACAGTGGATAGAAGCGGAAGATTGGGAGGAAGCTGGTCTGGATTGTTTGTGACCTCACACCAACAGTTGCCACTCAGACATCTGATCCAGGGCTGGATGTGCAAGACTCTTTCAAACAACAGATGGTCTGTAGTCCTCTTGGCAAGATGCTGGACTCTGCCACTGAGTTAGAAATAAATCCGAGCTTTGAAAAAATCACAGTTGGCCCTCCACTCGTTGAGCTTGCACATACTGTCATTGACGACCTGAGTACTGACCAGTACTATGGTTACATGATTTGCAGTGCCATCAAAACTGGGGTCATGCCTGATAGACTTGCTTACCTGCAGATAGGTCCAGTCCCACATTCTAGGTGGCTCACAACGGCTCTCAGTTTCTGCAGAATTTGGGTCGCTCATCATAAACTGAAAGGGAACCAGCTTCACAACCTGAGACTTATTGTCCAATTCATCGTGAGTGTCTACTTGCCAAATTGGTTCAACTCCAAGGTCAAGTCATCGTTCTCCGAAGGTCCGAGGCATGTTCTCTTCCAGCTTGAGCTCCTGAGGAGTCAGCCAAGGAAGGTTGCTCAGATTGTGGAGCAGACTGTGAGGAGATCTTCCTGGTATGCTCATCCCGAGGCAGTTCTGCAGACAATGCTCTGCAGTAAGGATGAGAGGAGAAGAGTGGCAGTCAAAAAGATCTTGGATATGAGACTTATGAGGAGGATCTGGGCATGACGAATCAGTTGGTGACGATTCCTTCAGGGTCAGGAAGACTCCTGAAGTCAATGTCGATGCAAGACCCTCACTGATCTCATAGATCTGGATAACATCCAGGCTGGCAGTAAGGCCCTCTTTACCTGCAGCCTCACCAATGTTCAAGTCAGAGCTTCCTGGACAACCCCATGCATGTCCCTGCCTGGCATACCTCTTTTGAAGTATAGAGCGTTGTGTACAGCAAGTGGCTTGAGGCCAGCAGTCACGTGTACAGCCAGGAGAGAGGGAAGGGAGGCTACATCCGAGAGCTCAGGTGGTCAGCAGGGGAGGTGATGAGTAGAAACAGAAAGCAAAGACATGTTCTCTATGGTGTGCAGCAACACGAATTAAGTAGTAGTAAAACGGTTTTTTGTATTTGATGATTTTGTTTTCTAAAGGAATATTAAATTTAATAAGTGTGTCAAGATCATTCGTTTCACTATTCTGGATCATTTTCATCCTAATAAATTAACCTGATACATTTACTTTACTTTATATAAGCTATTTAGTGGTGTTGGTAAAGGGTGGGAATACTGAATTTTCATAAGATTTCAAGTTAAAATTTACCTAGCAAAAAATAAAAACTTTTCAAATCTGAAGATATCACATGATTCTGCACATAGAACTACATCATTAATACCATGGGCCGATTTTTCAAACTCAAAAAAAAAAAATTCGTCTCCGTATGACACACCCTAATGGGTACGTATAATAAAGATGGTGGTTATGATGAAAGGTAGAAAGTAATGCAATATTTGTGTTGCAGATTTAACTATATATAAAAGTGCACATTGACCTCATAAACAACCTTCAATATTTGTAAAATATATACTGTATATCTTACAAGTGTATACATAATAAAGGTAATCATCCCAAAGTCAGAGGTCGTACACTTGTAAGCAAAATTTTAAAGGTGACCTTCTTGAGATAAAAGAGCCTGACTCACCGAGAACCTTAATAAAATTATTTTAGAGCATGTTAAGAGGTTAGAAAGAGAGAGAGAGAGAGAGAGCCAATTTATAAGAAAGTGTCCCAAGGAGGATTTAGAGCGACGTATAAGACATTTAATGGATTTTTTTTTAATTTATCTATATCAAATGGCGTGAAGACAGAAGGGCGAAGGAACAGGTGAGTCTCAAGAGCACAGTATGTATAGTAATTAAGTGTATCAATTTTAAAGACAATCGTCATAATAATAATAATAATACCAATATTGAGGATTTACTCAGCGATTTTTCATTCCCCAGCTTACATATATATTTTTACTCTACTTCAATAACCACAGACCTAACCCATAACCACCTGATTCCCCAACACCTGATTCTCCAGCACCTGATACTCCAACACCTGACCCTCCAACACCTCATCATCCAACATCTGACCTTCGAACACCTGACCCTCCACCACCAGACCCTCCACCACCAGACTCTCCACCAGCTGACCCTCCACCAGCTGACCCTCCACCACCAGACCCTCCACCACCTGACCCTCTACCACCTGATCCTCCAACACCTGACCCTCCACCTCCACAAAGCCCAGAACGGTTTATAAGATTTCCCTCTGAATGACTTAGTGGCCCTGAGTTCACTGAGGTGGTATTTCCAGGGGTTTTTCTGGAAACATTTATTCAATTTATATCCACTCTATAATTGGGCTAGAAAATGGCACGAAAAGAGAGAGGCTGGAGGAGGAGGAGGAGGAGGAGGAGGAGGAGGTTCAAGTGTGGGATAAGATGAAAAGGGAGGAGTCTCTCTCTCTCTCTCTCTCTCTCTCTAATTTAATATACCCAACACTTAAACCACTCGATCTATATTTCTGTTCACCTCTCTTCATCTTTTTATCCTCGTATGTGTCTCTTCCTCTTCCCCCTATTTTCAGGTTCTTCCTTGTCAGTCACATATGTCTAAAAGTAATGAGTACGTCAGGTTAATTGACGAGCTTATCAGTAATAGAGAAGTGTGTCTGTGTGTGTTGTGCTGGAGTTTGTGTACAGCGCCTACAGCAGCGAACGTTTACTTCCCTCTCCCACTCTCCCTCAAGTTAATGAAACGTTTGTGAGTTGATGAGAGCCACAACGGCAGTTCCTCGCTCCTCATCACGCCATGGCGCCACAGACAGCATGCTATCCTCCCATCTGTTATTATTTCTGTTGTGGACCAAGTTGTTATATTAAATGAATTTTGCGTGCGAGGAAGGGTGAGTTTGGGGGGGCATCGCCATTATCTCAAAAATAACTCTTCATTATCATTTAAGACCAGGAACGTTTTGTAATGACCGGAGTTATGTTGATGTTTAATTTCATCACGTCAGATATACTTCAATTTCATCATGTCCGAAAGCAACTGATCATCAAGGAAGGAATATTTTCAGAAATAACTATGCTTATGTTCAGGTAAGAGTCTCATTCATAGCACTTTTATATAAATTTATACTTCAGAAAGATATTGTGGGTTCAGATGTCTCGCCATATCGAATATAAGGATAAAAGGTCCTCCATATTTTTTTTCACCCTGGGTCGTATCATCCCTGTAAGACGATATATTTCAGAATATTACTAAAATATAGTGAAATATATCCCTCCGGTACTCTGGCAACAACTATATTAGATTTAAAGCGGCCGGTTCTGCTCCCTCCCTCCATGTCCCTGATTTCAATATTTATTCAACTGTTTTCAATATATTTTCCTCTTTTTGCGGGTCCTATAGACAGTGTGGATACAGGGACTGAATATAAAGCCAGGTAATGAACGGCTCAATGTAAACGACTCTATACGCTGTTACCTTCAGGTCCTCAACTAAAGTCAGGTTCCCAATTACAGCAAGATCGACGAGGAATGACACTAGACATTGAGTTATTCATCAATTGTATTCACGATTAGCATTATATATACAGTATATTATCTAGAATAATACATTGTTTTCTAGTGTAAATAAACGTATTGTTATTAATACTTATAACAAAGAAAATATATATATTTTGTCCAATGGCTTGACGATATGTGCACTCGAAAATATAATTTATTCTCGTTACATACAAATACATATACTTTATACATATTTTTGCTTTCATGAATTAACAATATTCCGCGAGTCCACGAGTCTTGCAAAACAAATAGTTTATTTAATTAAAAACCTTCAAATATCACATTTTCTGTCATATATGAAAGTCCAGATATAGAGAGCGCCTGACGTCATTTAAACATTTACCACAAGTATAGAGCCAATATTTTTAGCAAGTAATGAAGCAGAATACTAACTGACTATCATTTAATATTTCAGTTTATTCGCTTAATATTTAGTTTTAGCGTTTAGTGAAGAATCATTATTATGGTCATGAAACAAGTGTAAACATTCATTGATTATTTGGAGGTATTTAGATTAGCGTTTCTCCCCAACCAGCAGAAAATTTCTTGCGGTGTTCCTTGACCTGGAAGGAAGAAGGTGAAGGGGTGAGAAGAATAGATAGGAGGGGAAGGGATAGGAGGGGAGGAAGAGGAGGAAGAGAAAAAGGAACAGGAAGAAGGGAGGGGGTGGAAGAATGGGAAGGGGAGGAAGAAGGAGGGAAATTACATGGAGGAGATGAAGAAGAAACGCAAGGAGAAAAAGAACAAAGGAAAATATGAGCTAAGGAAGGATATGGTGAAGAAGTACAACCTATATTGGAGTTTCACCTGTCCTTGTAGTCTTAATCATGCAATATAGACTAAGGTAAGGTTGCCTCGCCTGCTGTGAAGGATATGTCTCTGATCTACTTAGACTAGAAGCTTTGTTTAGGTTAGTTTAGGTTAGGTTAGATTAGGTTAGGTTAGGTTAGGTTTGGTTTTGTTAGGTTAGGTTAGGTTAGATTAGATTAGGTTAGGTTAGGTTTGGTTAGGTTTGGTTAGGTTAGGTTGTATGTTCCTATTGGTGGAAACTTTATAACCCATACCCCTCTACCTCATCCCCATTCTTCCCCTAAATCGCCCCATCATCACCCACATCTCCTCCTCCACCCCCATCCCTTACCCTAAAACACCCATCTCCCCGTACAATGGTCAGCCCCCTCCCACCCCTCCTGAGATTGGTTGGCACATAATAGCAGACTCCCTCCGCTACTTCCATTCCCATACACCTCCTATCCTCCCTTCATCTCCATCATGATATTACCCTTACATCATGGTCATCCCCCTCTCCACAATGTCAATCCTGCTCCCTCATCTCCACCATGATATTACCCTTACATCATGGTCATTCCCCTCTCCACAATGTCAATCCTGCCAACTCCCCTCCACCATAGTAACTCCCGCCCACTACTAATGCCTTCATTAGCCTACAAACACCGTCAATACGTCACCATAACTCAGCCACAAGTTACACAGTAAACAATGGGGGTCAGTGACCTACATACCACACGGGCGCCTCATCTCAACACACCATTCATGAACAGAGAGAGAGAGAGAGAGAGAGAGAACCCATTAGCTTCCCTTAAAATTAATGGAAACACAAGTTACACTCCACCATTAATTAACAACCTAAACAAACAGGTATCTGGGCAGCAAATTGAAGCTCAAGTTGGTGGAAATTCCAGCTTCAGAATTCGGGGGCGACCATAAACTTAGCGTGAAAGCTCCTGGGATTAAATAGTGGGATTGAGGCGCTGTATCGCCGACGCCATCACCCAGCCCGCCACGGCCGCCTGTTTTTATCCTAGGAAGAACGCCGCAGGCACCACCTATTCTTATTCCAGGACGAAAGCCGCCGTCACCACCTATTCTTATCCCAGGACAATCCCCACTGCAACCAGCTTCTTTTTCCCAGAATCAACGCCGCTGACAATAATTATTTTTCATCCCAGGATCAATGCTGACGTCACAACTTTTTTCTTTATCCCGGAATGAATACTTTCACCACCGTCGCTTAGGACCTATAATAATAATAATAATAATAATAATAATAATGATAATAATAATAATAATAATAATAATAATAATAATAATAATAATAATAATAATAATAATAATAATAATAATAATAATAATAATAATAATAAAAATAATAATAATAGTAATAGTAATAGTAATAGTAATAGTAATAGTAATAGTAATAGTAATAGTAATAATAATAATAATAATAATAATAATAATAATAATAATAATAATAATAATAATAATAATAATAATAATAATAGTAATAATAATAATGTATTTTCGATATTAATTTTTGATACATAACCGATCATCCCCATCCTTGGTCGTCCTGGGGGAGGAAAACATCGTCTGCAGGCGGCGAGGTTAAGTAATAACCTTGGCTATTATCACTGACTCATGTCGATCATAAAAGCGAATTACAACGTCTTCGTTCTTCAGGGTCTTTCCTCAGCAACTTACGGATTACATTGTGGTGGAATATTCTCTCTCTCTCTCTCTCTCTCTCTCTCTCTCTCTCTCTCTCTCTCTCTCTCACTATCATTGGAGCGAGAGTTATTGATGGCTACTGTGAGTAAGATGCATCGACCCCCCCCCCCCACCCCGAACTGTGGGATGAGGTGGTGGGGTCAAGGTTGAGGCCCTTACAACTCGGATAAGTGATTACCTTGTGCGACTCCAGGGCACTCGATCATAGCTGAAGGGTTGATAGTAGAGGTGCTCTGGTTGGTTGATAGGATGAAAGAGCTACTCTGATTGGCTAATAGTATATAAGTTTATCTACAGGCATGAAACGAGGAATATGTCAATATCAGATTCTTGATTGGTTGATCGGACGTGAAAGGCGGGGTTAAACACTGGCTACGATTGGCTGATACTATGTCCGATTCTTAGGAAGCCCGACGTTGATTGGCTGATAGTGTATTTACTCTTACTGTTGAAATTAATTACCCAATCAGTGTATCACAGTTGACATGTTATTACAATATTTATGAGTGGTCAATCGTACTGTGCCTGAAAGATCTTTTAAAACTCGAATCTAATTGGTTGAGAATGTATCAATTCGCTTTGTCTACATATACAAATTACAGGTGATTGGTAGTATACCTTGTGAAAGCCCATAGCTGAATGGTTAAGGAATGAGATGGAGTTAAGGTGGCGTTCGGTCTTCAAGTTTATATTTTTCTCGTGTTTTTCTCTTGGTATTACATCAGTTATAACGAATTTGAATATCAAATGATTTTGTTACAGCTAATAATAATAATAATAATAATAATAATAATAATAATAATAATAATAATAATAATAATAATAATAATAATAATAATAATAACTAAATCAATACACACTTCTATTCCAGCTTTAGGGAATAGTCACAATAATAAACAAAGGTTCAAACAAAATAAAGACAAAATATATAAAAAAATATCACTTTGACAACTTTGACAATACAACGGAAATAATTCAAAATAACATAACCATCATCAAGATAAATTAAAATAAAATATATGATAAGAACACAGGATAAATGGCCGCTTTTACCTGCCATTTGGAAAACTTAAATATTTATGGCGTTTAAAGTTGAACTGTTGTGTTGGTAGATGAAGAATGGACGCGAGGGAATGTAGGAAATGGTGATAGTGACTAATGGAATGTTGTTTGTATAGCAGATGTAATAAATAGGAGAGAAAGGAGATAACGGAAATAGCACGATTGAAAGAGAGAGATGACAGAGTGACAATTAGAGAAAGAGAGAATTTGAGAGCGAATTGGAGAAAGGGAGAGAATTAGAGAAAGGGAGAGAATTAGAAAACGGGAGAGAATTAGAGAGAGGGGGAATTATAGAGAGAATTTGATAGGAAGAGGGGGAATTATAGAGA
>NW_024752698.1:0-17500 GCF_018991925.1 Homarus americanus
TAGACATGTATTGCTACCCCTTTAGGGCTGGCATCACCGTCAACAACACGACACAGTTTAATTCTTTCCTGGCAATTTGCAGGTTGTTGTGTCACTGTCCCAGATGGAAGGGAGGTACTGTCCTAAGGGAGGGAGGTACTGTCCCATGGGGAGGAGGTACTGTCCCATGGGAGGGGAGGATTGGCCTATGAAGGGGAGGTACTGTCCTATGGGAGGGGAGGAATTGTGTTATGGGAGGGAGGGATTATCCTATGGAGGGGAGGATTGGCCTATGGAAGGAGGTACTGTCCCATGGAAGGAGGTACTGTCCTATGGGAGGAGGAATTGTGTTATGGGAGGGGGGATTATCCTATGGGAGGGGGAGGATTGGCCCATGGAAGGGGAGGTACTTCCTATGGGAGGGAGGTACTGTCCTATGGGAGGAGGTACTGTCCTTATGGGAGGAGGTACTGTCCTATGGGAGGAGGCACTGTCCTATGGGAGGGAGGGATTGGCCATGGAAGGGGAGGTACTGTCCCATGGGAGGGGAGGAATGTGTTATGGGAGGAGGGATTATCCCATGAGGGAGGATTGGCTCATGGAAGGGGAGGTACTGTCCCATGGAAGGAGGTACTGTCCATGGGAGGAGAATTGTGTTATGGGAGGAGGATTATCCTATGGGAGGGAGGATTGGCCTATGGAAGGGGAGAGTACTGTCCCAATGGGAGGGAGAGGTACTGTCCCATGGGAGGAGGACTGTCCTATGGGAGGGGAGGAATTGTGTTAGGAGGAGAGATTATCCCAAGGGAGGGGGAGGATTGGCCTATGGAAGGAGGTACTGTCCTATGGGAGGGAGGCACTGTCCTATGGGAGGGAGGCACTGTCCTATGGAGGAGGTACTGTCCTAAGGGAGGAGGTACTGTCCTATGAGGGAGGTACTGTCCTATGGAAGGGGAAGCTTATTGCCGTCACTTTCTTATTGTGATAGTGACGATTGTGAGTATATAATGATGATGATGATGACGATAATGATGATGATGATGACGATAATGATGATGATGATGATTAATTACCATAATTTACAACCTTATCAAACACCATAATTACATTTAACAAAGAATCACCCATTAATTACCCTCCATACTAGTTAATAGCCAATTAACTCTATACATTAATCTATCTAATTACCTCAATAAAACAGATTATGTCAAAAATGTAAATAATTAAATAATTGTGAAATAAAAATGCCCAGATTAAAGTGGCCATTTTGTTCTTGGGTTACGTTTGGTTAGGTTAGGTTAAGACTCATTAGAACCAGGGCCTATAAGGACTGGGGCCCATTAGAACAGAGCCCCCCCCCCCCATTCAACCCACCACCGCTAATTGAACACTTGTGGTCATAAATTAACAGGTTGTATGACACATTATTATACCTGTGTGGGTAATTAGTGTTATGGCGGCTATACAGTGTTGTGTGACTAATTACTGATTCAGTCTCTTGCTGCGCCATAATGACCCACTTGTGTCTAAATACAGGTCACGATCGGGGACTAAATCCGGGTCATAATGTACACTGATTTTGTTTTAATTTATGTGTTTTATTTGATTCGTATCTAGTTAAGGTAGAGTCTCAGTGTTAATTTTGTCTCCTAACTGGGGACTACCAGACCTGGGGACCATGACCCAAATATCAGGACTGGGGGGTTGATCTGACCCATATACCAGAACTATTGTATACAAAACAGTAAATTAAATTGAGGCAGCAGCAATCCGGGATTATGTTGACTGTGTGTGTGTGTCGCCATTAGTTTCCCCGAGTGTGGCCTGAGCTTGGCAAGGTTATTACCACCGGGCCCCCGTCTACACAACCCGGGTTACAGTCACCGTGGATTAGACCCAAGTTAATACAGTGAGTTTACCTGATAATTACACCTCTAATTGATTTCACCTGAAGATTAATCACCCTAATTTTCCTCATTTTTCCTCCCAAGATTATCAGTATTTTTCCTCTTTTCTTCCCAAGACAAATAGACTACAGTATAGTCTGGCAGTTGTTCGCCTGGCGTTCTCCTTTAAATTGTTTTGAGGGGCGGTGGCCATTGTGTGTGTGAGGAGGAGGAGGAGGAGGGAGATAAGGAGGAGGAGGAAGAGGAGGAAGAGGGATGAGGAAGAGGGTGGTTGTAGAGGGGAAGGAGGAGGATGAGGAGGAGGAGAAGGAGGAGGAGAAGGATGAGGAAGAGGTGGTTGTGGTAGAGGGGGAAGGAGGAGGATGAGGAGGAGGGAGGAAGGAGGAGGAAGAAGGGGATGAGGAAGAGGGTGGTTGTAGGTAGAGGTAAAGGAGGAGGATGAGGAGGAGGGAGAAGGATGGAGAAAAGAGGGAGAAGAGGGAAGAGAGAAGAGGTGATGGTGGTAGAGGAAGAGGGAGAAGAGGAAGAGGAGGGGAGGAGGACCAATAGAAGAACATTGCCTGGCCGGCCTCCTGGATATTGGAAATAATGGAGGGGGAGGGAGGAGGAGGGAGAGGAGGAGGAGGGGGAGAAGAGGAGGAGGAGGAGGGGAGAGGAGAAGAGGAGGGAGAGGAGGGGGGAGAAGGGAGAGGAGGGAGAGGGGAAAGGAGGGGGGGGAGAAGGGAGAGGGGGAGAGAACCATGTTTGCTTTTGTTTATCTGTTTGTTTGTGTTTAGGGCTTTTGTCTCTTTTGGCTGTTCTCCCTCCTCTCTTCCCTTCCCTTCCCCTCCTTTCTTTGTTGCTTGTATAGTATACACACACACACACACACACATGTATACGTTCTTTCATTCATACGTTCATGAAAGCTCACAGACGCACACACACACACAGTCTCTCTCTCTCTCTCTCTCTCTCTCTCTCTCTCTCTCTCTCTCTCTGCTTACATAAACTTAGTCAATTTTAACTTGTGAGTTCCTTGTGAGTTCCTTGTGAGTTCCTTGTGAGTTCCTTGTGAGTTCCTTGTGAGTTCCTTGTGAGTTCCTTGTCAGTTCCTGTGTCAGTTTATCTTTGTTTACGTCACTCACTTGTCATGAGTGACGTGTGGTAACTTAAGTGAGTCAGTTAGATAGGTTCTCACATCACCAGTTAGGAGGAAAACTTAACTTAGGAACCTTTGAGAAGCCATCATTGTGTCTCCTGGTCAGCTTAAGGGCGGGCACTGATCTGGGAACGTCCTTACTGGCACCGTGGCACCCTAATGACCCTGATTGGTGCCACTCAGGGCCACATTACACCCTGAGGGAGGAGTAAGGGTGATTCTCCCTATGTTGGCTGTGGTGTCTGTGTCAGGGAGATTAATGTATTTGGTTATGGTAGGGTGAAGGGTGTGTCTCTTTTCTCCAAGGCATCAAATTTCCTCTCCTCCCCATCCCCTTCCTCCCCCACCCCTCTTCTTCCTCCTCCCCACCCTCTTCCTTCCTCCCCATCCTCTCTTCCTCCTCCCCACCCTCTTCTTCCCTCCCCACCTCTTCTTCCTCCTTACCTCCCATCTTCCTCTTTCTCTTCCCTCGACCTGCCATTTTCTATCCTGAATATCACTTTAAGGAAGAGTTTGTCTATGAGTAGGGAACTCTCCGCTGCATCACCCTCTCTCCTCCCCATCCCTCTTCCTTCCCCCCCACCCCTCTTCCTCCTCCCCACCCCTCTTCCTCCTCCCCCCCCATCCTCTTCCTCCTGCACTCTCTTCTTCCTCCCCACCCCTCTTCTTCCTCCTCATTCTCATCTTCCCCTCTCTCTTCTTTCCCTCGACCTGCCATTTCATCCTTGAATATCACTAAGGAAGAGTTTGTTCTATGAGTAGGGGGAACTCTCTCTCTCTCTCTATGTGTATGTGGGGTAGCTGTATATTCAGATGTATACATAAGGAGGGAAGTGGAGGGAAGAGGAGGGAAGAGGAGGGAAATTCGAGTATGGTAAAAGATAGAGAGAGAGGAAGTTGATAGAGGGAATATCACAGTGCCACAGGTATACCACAGTGCCACAGGTATACCACAGTGCCACAGGTATACCACAGTGCCACAGGTATACCACAGTGCCACAGGTATACAGTCCATAGGTATACCACAGTGCCACAGGTATACCACAGTGCCACAGGTATACCACAGTGCCACAGGTACACAGTGCCACAGGTATACACAGCCACAGGTATACTACACAGGACAGCATACAGTGCCACAGGTATACCACAGTGCCACAGGTATACCACAGCCACAGGTATACCACAGTGCCAGGTATACCACAGCAACACAGTGCCACATACCACAGTGCCACAGGTATACCACAGTGCCACCAGGTATACCACAGTGCCACGGTATACCACAGTGCCACAGGTATACCACAGTGCAGGTATACCACAGTGCCACAGGTATACCACAAGTGCCACAGGTATCCACAGTGCCAGGTATACCACAGTGCTGTATCACATACCACAGGTATACCACAGTGCCACAGGTATACCCACAGTGCCACAGGTATACCACAGTGCCACAGGTATACCACAGTACCTGGTATACCACATGCCACAGGTATACCACAGTGCCACAGGTATACCACAGTGCCACAGGTATACCACAGTGCCACAGGTATACCACAGTGCCACAGGTATACCACAGTGCCACAGGTATACCACAGTGCACAGGTATACCACAGAGTACCACAGTGCCACAGGTATACCACAGTGCCATGGTATACAGTGCAGGTATACCACAGTGCCACAGGTATACCACAGTGCCACAGGTATACCACATCACAGGTATACCACAGTGCCACAGGTATACCACAGTGCCACAGGTATACCACAGTGCAGGTATACCACAGTGCCACAGGTATACCACAGTGCCACAGGTATACCACAGTGCCACAGGTATACCACAGTGCCACAGGTATCTACAGTGCCACAGGTATACCACAGTGCCACAGGTATACCACAGTGCCCAGGTATACCACAGTGCCACAGGTATACCACAGTGCCCTATGGGAGTGCCACAGTGCCACAGGTATACCACAGTGCCACAGTGCCACAGGTATACCACAGTGCCACAGGTATACCACAGTGCCACAGGTATACCACAGTGCCACAGTGGAGTGCCAGCACCAGACAATATGTTACTTGTAGCACCTGTCGTAATTTCAAGGTGAGAGGCGAGGTCACGAGGTCTGCCAGGCAAGGAGGCATGTTAGGTCACCCTCCAACATACCAGGTCACCCTTCAATATATTAGGTCACCCTCCAACATACCAGGTCACCCTCCAACATACTAGGTCACCCTCCAACATACTAGGTCACCCTCCAACATACTAGGTCACCCTCCAACATACTGGGTCACCCTCCAACATATCAGGTCACCCTCCAACATATTAGGTTACCCTCCAATATATTAGGTCACCCTCCAACATACTAGGTCACCCTCCAACATACTAGGTCACCCTCCAACATACTAGGTCACCCTCCAACATACTAGGTCACCCTCCAACATATTAGGTGACCTAATTCATGGCGTTACAAGGTCTGGTGCTGCCCGTCGACATTTTCTTTGAGGAGTCAAGCGGGGGCAATAAAGTGCAATAAGGCAGCGCTACCAGTGGCACTCGAGGGGCAAACTTTATAACACAGAGCCTCCACTGCCAAGATTCCCCCCCCCCCTTTTACTCGTACACAAGTCATTGAGGGGGAGGGGGAGGGGTGGGGAAGGGGGGAGGGAGGAAGGGTTTTACAGCTTGAGGTCGACCTTAGATTTAAGACTTCGAGGCCAAGGTGTCACCAGAGGTTAATGGTCCTTAATGGTAGATGTCAGAGGTTAATGGTAGTTGTTAGAGGTTAATGGTCCTTAATGATAGATGTCAGAGGTTAATGATAGTTGTCAAAGGTTAATGGTAGATGTCAGAGGTTACTTCTGTCTGTCTGTCTGTCTATCTGTCTGTCTGTGTCTGTCTGTCTGTCTGTCTGTCTGTCTGTCTGTCTGTCTGTCCGCCCGTCCGTGATAAACATGGCCTCCAGTGGATAGATCTAACACAGAAACAACTTACTCTAGTTAATTAAACGTCAGACTCAGGTAATTTTATTAATGAGTTTTTTTACCTGTTGTATTTTGGATCTACCTGAGTAATTAATTTGCATAATGATTGTTAGAAAGTCATTTACATTGCATATAGATAGATAGATAAATAGATACAGACAGACAGACAGACAGACAGACAGATTGACAGACAGACAGACAGACAGATAGACAGACAGACAGACAGACAGACAGACAGACAGACAGACAGACAGATTGACAGACAGACAGACAGATTGACAGACAGACAGACAGACAGACAGATAGACAGACAGACACAGACAGACAGACAGACAGATAGACAGACAGACAGACAGATTGACAGACAGACAGACAGACAGACAGACACAGACAGACAGACAGACAGACAGACAGACAGACTGATTGCAATATATCGCCCAACTTAACTAAACCTCGAGTCAATCAAAGGCAAAGAGACGGCCACTTTTGAAGTCTCAAGGCTCGGGATGTCTCTCAAGGCTCGGGATGTCTCTCAAGGCTCGGGATGTCTCTCAATTTTCTCGGCTTTGAGGATCTCTCGACGAAAACATGATGATGAGACACTTGGGCGAGAGAGACTTGAGCGAGAGAGACTTGAGCGAGAGAGACTTGAGCGAGAGATACCTGAGCGAGAGAAACTTGAACGAGAGAGACTTGAGCGAGAGAGACTTGAGCGAGAGAGACCTGAACGAGAGAGACTTGAGCGAGAGATATTTTCTTTTTTACTTTTTCGTTTCAAATTTGGACTTATGCAAATTTCAGGTTTTTCTTAACGGGGTTCATAGTTTGGGTGAGTTGGATTGAGCGACTTACAGGTAATTGGTGATTTCAGGTATAGGATGGTGATGCTTGGTCTGTCTGTCTGTGTGTCTGTCTGTCTGTGTGTCTGTCTGTCTGTCTGCCTGTCTGGTAAACCTTATAACCCTGCCCCACAGTGCCTTGCCTTTCTTCTGCCTCTCCTCTCCTTGCCCTACCCCACCCCTCCTCGCCCCTCTCATACTTGCCCTACCCCACCCCTCCTCGCCCCTCTCATACTGCCCCACCCCCACTTCCCCCACCCTGCCTCATAAACAGCTTTTTTTCTATTCACCCATGGAAAGAGAGAGAGAGAGAGAGGAGAGAGAGAGAGAGAGAGAGAGAGAATAATAATATCAACATTCTCATACATTCACGACACGTAAGATCGCTTGGACTGTGTTCTCATCCACCGGTAAGTGATTACTGCATGAGTCTAGCCACGGACAAAGACTATGAACTGCACCAAGGTCCTTCTAGCTCATGTGTGTGTGTGTGTGTGTGTGTGTGTGTGTGTGTGTGTGTGTGTGTGTGTGTGTAATGAAGGACAACCTGAAATCCGGATAATCTGAAAATCTGGTACAGTACATGGTGCAGGTTGGCCGGGCCACACCAGCAGCGCGGGCCACACTAGCAGGCCGGGCCACACTACCAGGCCGGGCCACACCACCAGGCCGGGCCACACCACCAGGCCGGGCCACACCACCAGGCCGGGCCACACCACCAGGCCGGGCCACACCACCAGGCCGGGCCACATCAGGCCGGGCCACATCACCAGGCCGGGCCACCAGGCTTCTTGGAAATCGATAGATTCGCCAATCACCGCCTCCTGCCACACCGAGGCCTCCAGGAGGGTGAACACAAGGCGGGGAGAGGCTTGGGGTGAGGTGGGGGAGAGATGGGGAGGATGTGGGGGGCGAGGAGGAAGGCCAGGAGGAGTGTGGGGAGGAGACGAGAGGTGGGGAGGAGAAGAAAGGTGGACAGTCGTACTAATGGTGGAAGCGAGGAAGAGGGAAGGGAGGGAGGAAAGGAGAGAGGAATGGAGGGAGGAAAAGAGAGAGTGAGAGAGGCAAGGGATCAACAAGAATGAATCTCTTCCTCTCCTCTCTCCTCTCCCTCCCTTCTCCCCTCCTCTCCCTCGTTTCCTCCTTTACTAAGACTGTCTCTCTCTATTTTACTGTCTCTCTTCCTGTCATTACGTCCACCGTCTGTCTCTCAGTCTCTTTGTGCTCACGTCGGCAGAATCTTGCTAATGCTCCAGTCATTTTTGTGATCCTGTCAACTTTTTCTTCCCGGGCGCACGGTAGCCAAGGTTTGGTTAGGTTAGGTTAGGTTAGGTTAGGTTTGGTTAGGTTTGGTTAGGTTTGGTTAGGTTAGGTTAGGTTAGGTTAGGTTTTTAGGGTTAGGCTTGGTTTAAGGGTTTGCTAGGGTTTGGTTTTAAGGGTTAGGTTATGAAGGTCCTAGGGGGAAGAACAGAGAGTGAGAAAGTTGGAGGGGTGAGAGAGAGAGAGAGAGAGAGAGAGAGAGAGAGAGAGACTTCCTAAACAAATCATCTTGATCACAGAGACACATTACTGCGATTGCTCTCAAGACAGTGTAGAGCGATACGTAAATAACTGAGGAGGAGGAGAAGGAGGGAGAGGGAAGGACGGAGAGAGGGAAGGGAGGAGGGAGAGGAAGGACGGAGAGGGAAGGACGGAGAGGGAAGGAGGAGGGGAGAGGGAGGTAGAGGAAATGATAAGGAGGAGGAAGAACAATAGGATGGAAGGGGTAGAGGGAAGGAATAGGAAGAGAAGGAGGAGGAAGAACAGTAGGATGGAAGAGAGGGATAAATGGAAGAGGAATGAGGAAGAAGGA
Source organism: Homarus americanus (assembly GCF_018991925.1). Lineage (NCBI taxonomy): Eukaryota > Metazoa > Arthropoda > Malacostraca > Decapoda > Nephropidae > Homarus > Homarus americanus. The sequence goes on from NW_024752698.1 coordinate 8,695, forward strand.
GGAATATAGTAACCGGTGTCTTGTCTCTTTATGTTCACAAGGTTATAAGATTATCCTCCCTATCACCTCCCTCACCCTCCCTCACCCTCCCTCACCCTCCCTCACACCCTTCCTCACCTCCCCCACCTCCCCATCACCTTCACCATCCTTCCTCACCTCCCTCACCTCCCTCACCCTCACCTCTCACACTCTCTCACCTCCCTATCACCTTCACCATCCTTCCTCACCCTTCCTCACCTCCTCACTTCTTCTCACCCTCCTCACCTCTCACCCTTCCTCACCCTCACATCAAGGAGTGTGACTTGACAGGTGATTTGTTACTCTCTGCCTATGACCTTCAATCACCTTAATGACCTCAGGTAAATTTCCGACCTTCAAGCCCAAATCAACTTCTATAAAGCCTAATAAGCATTAAATCACCTCATAAACAGGTAATTAAGCTTCTAATCTCATTACTATAGGGCGACTCTCCTCACAGGTAAAAAGAGTTTAGGGGTTAATTAGACAGGTTGAGGCTTAACTCTACCTGTTTAATGCTTATGGTTGCTTCTTGCTTGGTTTATGAAGGGTGAGAGGGGTGAGGGGGGGGGGTGGAGGGGGGTTGGAGAGGGTGAGGGTGAGGGGGTAGGGGTGGAGGGGGCTTGGAGAGGGTGAGGGTGAGGGGGTAGGGGGTGAGGGGGGTAGGTGAGGTGTTATTTTGTTGTACACTTGGTTTTGGAATGAGTGATTGATGTTGTTATTGTTGTTGTTGTTATTGTTATTATTGTTATTTTTATAATTGTTGTTAGTGATTTACCTAACCTAACCTAAGCTGACAAAATGACCGTGAGATGTAGCTTAAGGAAATACGCTTAAAAGGTTAAAAGCATCAACTAAAAGCTTCCGGGGATGAAAGCTTAAGGTATAAGCTTAGCAACATAACTAATGAGCCAGGTTGCGGAAGTAAATGCTCATAAGAGGTGTTAAAAGAAACTAATGAAAGCCACAGGTGTACAGGTGGTGTACAGGTGAGGTGTACAGGTGAGGTGTGTGTGGTGTACAGGTGTGGTGTACAGGTGAGGTGTACAGGTGAGGTGTACAGTGAGGTGTACAGGTGATGAACAGGTGTGTGGTGTACAGGTGTGGTTACAGGTGAGGTGTACAGGTGAGGAGGTGTACAGGTGAGGTGTACAGGTGTGTGTACAGGTGTGGTGTACAGGTGTGTGTGTGTTGGGGAAGAAGAAGGAGGAGGAGGAGGAAGAAGAAGAAGGGGAAGACAGGAGGGGGAAGAAGAAGAAGAAGGAGGAGGAGGAAGAGATGGAACAAGCAGGAGGTAAGTCGTACGATTGACCTCTGTTGACCTCTGCCTACCTGCCCAGATGGGTCCAGAGAGAGAGAGAGAGAGAGAGAGAGAGAGAGAGAGAGAGAGAGAGGCACTTTCAACAAAGATTAACTCCTAAAAGCCAAAAAAGTTTACTCAAGGATACACACACACACGCACACACACACGCACACACACACACACACACACACACACGCACACACACACACACACACACACACAACACACACACACACACACACCAAAGTTTCACCATTAGGTTTAATCTTTGTGAAAAGTAAACAACCAACGAGAGTATTTTAACCGATATGATTCAGGGTGATTAAGGTCGTGTCAGGGTGATTGAAGGTGATTGAGGGCGTGTCAGGGTGATTGAGGGTGATTGAGGCGTGTCAGGTGATTGAGACATTTCAACAGTATTTCCCTTCCTGCACATACATACATACATATACATACACATACATACATACATACATACATACATTATTACATACATAAATAACCAACAATAATAATACCAATAATAATAATAACAATAATAACAATAATTATAATAATTTTACTATAATTTATCCAATTTTTTACCTTATTAGACCAATTTATTAAGGTAATTAACTCATCTACATTTTACATAGTGATATTAAAGTAAATGGTTATAATAATTACATTTGCATATTGGTTTAAGAGGCTGTCATCACTCTTGGTCCAGGTAGCTTCCTTACCTGTTCGTTATTATCTGTTCGTTATTGCTCATTTGTTATTACCTGTCCTTGTTATTGTTCGTTATTATCTGTTCGTTATTGTTTGTTATTATCTGTCCGTTATTATTGTTCGTTTTGTTCGTTATTACCTGTCCGTTATTGTTCGTTATTACCTGTCCGTTATTGTTCGTTATTGACTGTTCTTTATTACTTGTTCGTTATTTTGGGGATATACATACATATTACATACATACATACATACACACACACACACACACACACACACACACACACACACACACACACACACACACACACACACAGTTAACATTGTCCACCACTCACCACACGCTAATTGCTACATGTTTGCTTATACTGATGTTGGTGATGGAAGGTAGTAGTCTTGGACGCCACGCCTGCACACACACACCCCAACACACACGCCTTGCACACACCACACCCCGCCCCGTCACGCCTTGCACACACACGCCTCGCGCACACGCCCGTCACGCCTTGCACACACACGCCCCCACCCTCACGCCTTGCACACACACACACCTCCTGCCCGTCACGCCTTGCACACACACACACACGCCTCGCATACACGCCCGTCACGCCTTGCACACACACACACACGCCTCGCATACCGCCCGTCACGCCTTGCACACACACCGCCTCGCCACGCCCGTCACGCCTTGCACACACACACACACGCCTTGCATACACGCCCGTCAACACACTTCACCTCACACGCCACACCAACACGTCTCTGGTCTCCTAACGATGCTCTTGAGGTCATTGCAGGTGTCAGTGCTTGATGATACGACTGGGTAATCCTGGGCAGACTCGGCAGTAATCCTCTCAAATGTAATCCAACAGAAATGAAATCCATCCTCACTTGTGTTTTTAACCCTTGTTAATGGTATAAATCCATAATCGCTAATATCTTCAGTATGTTTGTTTGTCGTCTATATCGAAGTTAAAGGTTTGTCCATGCAATACTTCAGTTTAACTGGTATTTTAGTAAAACTTCTAATACTTGAACTTTGGAGGTCAAGAAAGAAGCCTATTGATTTTGGTTATCATCAGGTCAAAGTTAAAGGTCAGAGGTCAAGGTTGGTGGAGGGGTGGTCACTTTCCTGATGATTAACGTTTCTTTGTTACTGTGTATATTCCTTACTCATATGACACACACACACACACACACACACACACACACACATACATACATACACACACACACACACACACACACACACACACACACACACACACACCAATTAATCGAAACTCAATTTGCCTATTAGCTAGGTATGAGGGTGTGTCAATTAAATGAAATAGGTTTTATTGATGAAGTGCGAGATCTCTCGTTAACAGGAAATCAATTTTCATCTGTCATGCCGGGGACAGGTTCTATTAGCCGCGACAACCATATACCGCAACCGCACTCACCGCTCCATACCGTCACTGTACCGTCACCATTAACCGCACCTCTCAAAGCACCAACTACCACCACCATCAACCAATCCATTGTTGATCGCTTGTATCCACCTCACTCCCACCATCAACCGCATCTCTCATAACCGCATTTATCTATCTCACTATCACCATTAACCGCAACTTCCAAAACCGTAACTAGTACGTCCGCACCTCCCCTAGCTTCATTTTTCCATCTCACTATCACCATTAACCACTCCCATAACCGCAACTAGCACCACCAACCGCATCTCGACCGTCCAGTGTATTGTGAGATAACTGCCCAGGTGTCAACACAGGTGTACAGTACAGGTGCATTAATTACCTTGTGTTGACAGTGTAATTAAGCTGACGGATTTTCGAGTAACAGGAATTGACAGTAATGGTAGTGACGGGAGTGACAGGAGAGTGACGGGTTGGGGCCGACAGAAGAGTAACAAGAGCTGAGATTGATGAGTTGGGAGTGACAAATTAAGAGTGACGGAAGAGTGACAGAAGTTAAAGGACAGACGGAAGAGTGACAAGTTAAAGAGTGTGAGTGACGGAGGAGTGACGGAAGTTAAAGAGTGACGGATTGAGAGTGACAGAAGTTTAGAGTGTCGGCCTGAGTGACGGATGAGTGACAAAAGTTAACGAATAACAAGTAGAGTCTGATTTAACCCATCGCTTAGACTGACGCGTTGGCAGTGACGGGGAGTGACAGTAGTTAAGAGTGACGGGAAAGTGACAGGTTAACAGAGTGGCACCATCACATAGGCACTCCATAATAGGTGCCAACACCCCCGTCTATTACAACACCCTATAACCAATTACAGTGCAAAATTGGGTAGTCTTCCTCTCTCTCTCTCTCAGACGAGGCTAGGCTGTGTTTGGGGGAGAGGAGGGAAGAAGAATGGAGGGAGAGGTGGGAGAGTGAGGAAGGAAGTGGAAGGAGGGGTAAGAAGAATGAAAGAGGAATAAAGGAAATTGGAAGAGAGAGAGAGAAATGAAGACAGGATTAAGGGAGTAGATAAAAGAATGAAAGAGAAAGAAAGAGAGAAAGAAAGAGAAGAAAAGAGAGAGAAAGAGGAGTCTTTTTCACCAGGTTCTTTATAGTGCGTCACTGTCTCGGCAAACTTACATATGAATAGCTTGATCACCACCCGGCACTGTGACGAGACCGCGAACAACGAGACGAGGACACAACGAGACGAGGAGACAACGAGACGAGAGACAACGAGACGAGGAGACAACGAGATGAGGAGACAACGAGACGAGGAGACAATGAGACGAGGAGACAACGAGACGAGACAGCGAGACCAAGAAACAACAGATGTCATACGTAAACAACAGGTGTCATACGAAACAACAGGTGTCATACGTAAACAACAGGTGTCATACGTAAATCACAGGTGTCATACGTAAACAACAGGCGTCATACGTAAATTACAGGTGTCATACGTAAACAACAGGTTTCATACGTAAATTACAGGTGTCATACGTAAACAACAGGTGTCATACGTAAACAAGGAGGTGGCGGACCCAAAGGACGGTGTCAGGTGCCTCTCTTCATCAGTGCCAGACCTTCCCCCTGAGTCCTCCTTCAGAGTACACACACACACACACACACACACTCTCTCTCTCTCTCTCTCTCTCTCTCTCACCTCCTGGATACTGGGGATGTGCTGTGGTGGTGTGGGGAGGTGCTGTGGGGATGTGGTGTGGTGGGGGGGACCTCTCTCTCTCTCTAGGACGCCGCCTGTTGGAACCCTGTGGGCGTGGTCACCGTCATCACGCAAGAGATCCGTAGAAATAAATGGGCGTGGCTTCAGTGAATCTGTAGGCGTGGTTTCTTTGACTACCTTTTCTACTACCACTACTACCACCACTACTACCACCACCACCACTACCACCACCACCACCACCACTACCACCACCACCACACCACCACCACTGCCACCACTACTACCACTACTACTACCACCACCACTACCACCACTACTACCACCACCACTACTGCCACCACCACTACTACTACCACTACTACTACCGCCACTACTACCACTACTACTACCACTACCACCACCACTACCACCACCACTACCAATATTTTCCACTCTATCTCAAAATGTCTCCTCAACTTCTCTTGGTCTCAACCCATCAGAGAGAGACCTTAAGGGTAGTTCTCAATATCTCCAATAATTTGAGATAAATGTGGAGCTTTTATCTCTCTATCTCTTCAATATATCTCTACGGTATTTCTCACTTTTAAAGTCATGAGAAAGAGATTTTACTGTATACTTCACCAATGTCTCTCACGGAATAGAGATTTTACAGCCATTTGAAAGAGATGTTTGTATATTTCACTTTAATGTCTCACAGAAGTGTCTCAAATGTCTCGTTATCTCGTTAAGGTATCTCGTGGGAGACATGAAAGACGGGGCCATAAATTTCTGATGTCTCGATGTCTCTTGTAATGTCTCTTGATGTCTCTCGAGGTCTCCGGATGTCTTGATGTCTCTCGATGTCTCGTGATGTCTCTCTTAACTGCTTCTTCTTGTCTCTTTGAAGTCATTATCTCTCCAGTATTAGTCTCCCAAAATTATCTCTTGAGTGAGTATAAAGTCATCATACTCAAGGGGGTTAAGTCATCATACTCAAGGGGTTAAGTCATCATACTCAAGGGGTTAAGTCATCATACTCAAGGGGTCAATTAATCGTATTTCGGTGATTAAATAATTAACTCTATTCACCTGTACCTAATTATCACTCAGGTGTCCAGGTAAACATCAATTAAACAACCTGTACAAATTGAATACTAAAATACAATTAATATCCCCTTTACCTGGGTGCAGATTAACGTTAATTAAATAGGATTAATTAACGGGGATTACATTGAACTAAATGATCCGTAATTAACCAGGTAAATGCGTAATTAAATAAGGCGATTATTTACCTTTATTAAACAAAGGTGTGGAGTAATTAGGATTTTTTTTATTGTTTTTTTTGTTGTATATAAATATTTCGTTAAATATTGAGTTTTAGTGCATCAGGGTCGTGTCTGTCTGTCTGTCTGTCTGTCTGTCTGTCTGTCTTTGTATGTATGTATGTATGTATGTATGTATGTATGTATGTATGTATGTATGTATGTTCTCACTCCTTCTATTCCCATATTCCAGTTTCCATCATTCCAGTTCTATTACCATCTTAAATTCCTGTCGCCCTGATTCCATTTTCCTTCGTGTCCCGTATTCCCAGATTCCAGTTTTTCTTGATTCCAGTCTCATTCCCGTCCCGTCTCTTCAAATACAGATCTTCGACATTCCAGTCTTTTGGGAATCTCTTCTTCTTGTTTGTGATCAACATCGGGACTGACACGAGAAGAGGAGGAGGAGGAGGAGAGGAGGAGGAGGAGAGGGGGAGAAGGGAGGGAAAAAGAAGGGAGGGGAGGGGAAGGAGAGAGGAAAGGAAGGAGGAGGAGGAGGAGGTCAAGGAGGAGGAGGGGGATAGTGGGAGGTCTAAGGAAGGAGGAGGGAGAGAAGATGAAGGAAGGAAGAAGAAAGGGAACAGAAAGAAAGAAAGAAGAGAGAGAGAAAGAAAGAAAAGAAAGTGATGGAAGTAGAGAAAGTACCACGAAGTATTTCTCAACAACCCACAAAACTTTCACTTTACATCACGAATTCCTGGACCCAACTTTCGCGTCGACTATTTGAGCGTCTCACTCCCTACTGCTGACGATGGCTACTGCTGACGACGGCTACTCCTGACGACGGCTACTCCTGACGACGGCTACTCCTGACGACGGCTACTCCTGACGACGGCTGCTCCTGACGACGGCTGCTCCTGACGACGGCTACTCCTGACGACGGCTGACACACGTATACTCAGTCAGGTAGGCCGGTCAGTCGGTGTACCACTTCAGAAGGAGTTTTGTAATGGTGTGACTCTCTCTCTCTCTCTCTCTCTCTCAGGAACTGCACTAAAACAACCACCACCATCATAACAACCACAACAACAACAACCACCACCACAAAACCACCACCACAACAACAACCACAACCACAACCACAACCACAACAACCACCATCACAACCAAATAAACTCCCTTCTCGGCAAAACTTCACAACGAGACACAGGTGAAAAAACTCCCAGGTAATTAAGTCCTGAAGAGAGAATCGAACCCGTGATCTCGTAAACGTGAAAGAGATAAGACTCGGGCGATGAGAAAGAGAATTAAAACAAAAGAGAGAGAATTAAAGAGAATTAGAGAGAAAAAGGAAGATTAAAGAGAGTTTGAAAGGCGAATTGATATATTTTTTTAGGTTAGGTTAGGTTAGGTTAGGTTAGGTTAGGTTAGGTTAGGGATAATGTATTAAAGGGTTGAGTAACTCTTTGAGTACGATGACTTAATCCCCGTGAGTACGATGACTTAATCCCCTTGAGTACGATGACTTATATTCCTGGCAGACAGTGATAGAAAGTGAAGGAAAGTGACCATAGGGGAAGTAAAAAAAGTGACCATATAGGGATTATCCTTCCTCGTTAAGTGAGAGAAAGTGAGAGAAAGTGAGAGAAAGTGACGCAGGTGTTGTATGGAGTGTATATTGTTGACACTGTCTGGCTGTCAGGTAGGTGAGGTCAGGTGAAAAAATTTAATTAACTCAGGTAAAAGGTGAAGTGATGGAACAGGTGTGTGCTAAAGACTACACCTGTCCAAGACCGAAGGAAGGAAGGGAGGGAGGAGAGAGAGAGGAAAGGAAGGAAGGAAGGGAAGAAGGAAGGAAGGAAGGAAGGAAGGAAGGAAGGGAGAACGGGAGAAGAAGAGAAAGAAGGAAGGAAGAACGGGAGAAGAAGAGAAAGAGAAGGAAGGAAGGAAGGAAGGAAGGAAGGAAGGAAGGAAGGAGAGAGTGTCAGCTTCCTCTAATACACTTTACAACTCTTAATCATCATAAAATTGTTCTTGTAAACTTTGTCATCTATTTTACGGTTTTGTGGGGGTGTCTGTGTGCCTACATACATACATACATACATACATACATACATACATACATACATACATACATACATACATACATACATACATACATACATAGGTCATAAATTTCGTCTTTCATATTTCGTCAGGTCTCCTCTCTCTCTCTCTCTCTCTCTCTCTCTCTCTCTCTCTCTCTCTCTCTCTCTCTCTCTAATCTTGTTCGTCACTTAGTTGGGTTAAGTTAGTTTTTTTTGTCTTAAATAGTTTTTGTTTCAGCTGACCAGGACAATTGTTGTTGTTGTTGTTGTTGTTGTTGTTGTTGTTTTAAATTCATTCAATCTCTCTCCCTTCCAG
>NW_024752699.1:0-17063 GCF_018991925.1 Homarus americanus
GTTTCGTATGCCCACTGTCATGGTTTTGGTGGTGCATCGGTCCACAGAATCGGTGGTAGTAGGAGTAGAGTATATTATATAAAGATAATAATATGTCGTATTTCTTATTTCTTACCGTAGAGTCCAAATCCTTCACACTGATTACTTACAGGAGATTATGGCGTATCTCGTGAAGTTCACTCACCACTCGACATTCCATGATTTATACTTGATAAATGATGATTTAATGAATTCATTTAATTTTCAACATCTATCTAAGTTACTGGTTATATGTCATAACCAATCAGCCATTACCTTTAGTAATAGAATTAGGATCACAGATACGGGCAGATAATTGCACTTACATTTATTTGTCAAGCTTCCATACAATGATTTACAATTTGCATGGATATATGAGTCACTCACGTTCACGCTGTAATAAAATTAATCTTCTAAAACAGGAATTTCCAACTTGGGGACACATGATTACCCTACTGTGGTGTGACCTTAATTCTTCAAGTGATACATTTACTGCCAGCCTGAATTGCTTTTGTTTGCAACCAGGCTTCATCCTAAGAACTTCTTCCCGACCATAACAACAAAAAGGTACTCTGGGTTACCACACATCATCTCGCGTCACTGACAGTCACTGTGGACGGTTGTCGCGGCAAGTAGAACTTTGTAAGCGTGACTTGAATTAACCATTAGGTGCAATAGACCAGCCTGGATTGCTTTGTCGCAACCAGGCTTCCCAGTGATATTTCCACGGGGATAACAAACCCTAGGTTAACAGCTTAGTCTCGTGTCGACGACGGTTCCCAGGACGGTTGTCGCTGCAAGTAGACTCTGTGTGGTGTGGTGACCCGCCCCTTTCAGGAGGAGGATGGAGTCGACGTCTTAACTAACCCATGGCTCGGGGGATACTGCTTAAAATGAGGTTTTGGGTGTGAAGCAATGAACAGTACAACACTGTTCCAATGCCCACCTAAAGCTGGCTAACATACACTAATTGAAAAAACATGTCCCAGTTATGCCTCGCTGGGCGTCTAATCTCTTGAAAAACAAACTTTGGAGTTGGTTGCGTGAGTAAGCCTAACGCAACCCATGACACCCTAATCACTTTCTTGGGCATGTGGTCGGACAAAGTCAGCCTATAGCAGCCAAAATTGAAACAATTCAACAGTATCCAGTGCCAGGCGATAAGAAGAGTGTGATGAGGTTGCTGGGTATGGCGAAGTACTACCGCCGTTTTTTCCAAACTTCTCCTCCGTTGCCTCTCCATGACTGACCTGCTGAGTGGCAAAAACCTTCAAGTGAACTACGGCTTGCCAGGAATCTTTTGAGAATCTTAAATCCTGCTGGCAAATGCTCCTGTACTACTGCCCTGACCTCCAGAAACAGTTCACTCTCCATGTCGACGCCAGTGAAACTGGCCCAGTGTAATACTTCTGCAAGAAGGTGAGAGTGATCAAGTGCTTCATCCGCTGTGCTAATTTTCTGAAAATTTAACAAATATCAAAAGCTATGCCACCATTGAATAGGAGGCTTTATCACTGATCATGGCACTAAAACTTCAAAGTATATATTGGCAGCACTGCTTATCCGTTCAAGTGTTCACTGATCTACTTTTTGTTGACAAGATGAAACATACCAACAAGACTTTTGAGGGGCTCTATCTCTTCAGCCGTTATAACTTGAACATTTCCCATATCCGCTGAAAAAGAAACGTGTTGGCTGATGCACTCTCGAGTCTGATTATTTAGAAACTATGTCTATATGCAAATTATGTTTTATTGTCATTGAGTACCTTGTGTTTATATTATGAATCATTTTGCTTCATATTGATTTAAACTGATTGTGTTAGTTATTACTTTCACTGTGTAGCTGTATATCCATTTTCGCTTCCAGTTAGTTGTAAGCTCACTTTTTTGGGGAGGTGTCCGTGCCTATAGCACTCAGGAACTTCCATGGCGTGGGAGGCATATGTTCACGCCTCCATTCCACAAGCTATTAATAACTTGTTAATTGTACTTATTATATTATTGTTGTTCTGAGTTACTGGTTAATTGTATTATGTATGTTATTAATATGCATCATTTCTGTTATCTGTTAAGTCAAATCAAGAGTAGTATTAATTAGTTATATAAACTAGCAAATGTCCTGGATCACGTGATATGAGATGCGCTCCTCCACGGCTGGGGATGCTCCCAGTGGCAAAACAGCGACGATAGACGTGTCCATTCTTTCTCTAGCCTCGACCTTTGTCTAGTGCTTTGTCAGTCTTCTGCAATGCCCTAGTGGTATCAGGTATTAGTGACACGTTCAGTTAGGCCTAGGAAGGGATCCTGGTGTTGGGGAATCTCTGTTGGTAGGAAATAACTATTTTGTAGTTATTGTATATATATTGTATGTCTGTGTAATATAGTTATGTTAAGTAGTATTCGTTTGGTCTAACTCTACGGTATATTTTCACCTTCGGCATCACTCTTATTTTAATATACAATCCTTATTCCTAAATTCTTGTTTGCTAGTCAGTGCTCCTTTAGAACATAAATTGAATTAATTAATTATCTTCCTTTTGTGATTCACTTACTTCAACTTGTTTTCAAATACATTTAGTTGAGTAGGTTTTTGTGGGATAATTATTGCGTGTTCTATTTGTTCCTTTATTTGTAACTTGGGTAGGTTCCTTCCAGGTATAAAGGATATTGGGATCATGACAATGACCCTCCCCCAAAAAAAATGAACTGATTTTTTCTTGATGCCCAAACTCAAATCTGCCTAAATGTCTGCTCCCAATAGTACATCAGCATCAACATGCTGTCTTCACTATACGGCTTGGTGACGGATTCTTTTCTCTCTGGGACAACTGTGCACTATTAACAACAATGCCTTGGGTCTTGAACTCTTCGGTTAATAGCTACATATCTCTGGGTACAAGGCCTAATGGGCCCCACCAAGGCACTGACCAAACTATCTTTAATGATCGTGACACCTCCGTATCAACCAACGCTATACAAGTATGTCATATAGGGCAACTTAATACATGGAGAACTGTGTGGGAACTGTTGTGCGTGGTCATTGGCTCGAAGGGTGATTCCTAGCTTGGCGTCCTGGACAAGTGGTAAAATAACTCCTACAGTTCATCCTCATGCGCGCAACATAGAACCTGGTCTGGGCCTGGAGGGCAGTTATGCGGGCTATGGTTATCCTTCTCACAATACCCACACCATTCATTCCATGTCAGCTTGGGTGGAATATGATGGTTTGTCAACGTTGAACTCGGTTAGTAATTCTAAAAGGCCACTTTTGCCTTGACTATGATCGACTACTTTCATGTGTGGCGCTATTAATGCTACTTTATTTACAAAATGTGATTTTTCGCTCGATTCCCTTTGTGCTATATACTACATATTGGTAATTCTATAAGCTTTGCGACAACCCTTTGTCGTAAACAAATACCAAACATCATCCCTTTAAGGTTATGGGTCCCCCGTTCTGTGAGAACGAAACTCCTGTGAGACTACCTAATCTGACTGTGCTTAAGGTAGACTCAAGTGACAAACCATTCACTTTCGTGAACTTTCACTTAGAACCACATCTGTTCCTTCTCACATTTGGCAAACGTACTGTGAATCTAGTTAGTTCCTGGCATGTAGCCATTACGATCGCGACATCGTGATATACCACATAATAATTGTGCCCCTCGTCCACTCATTCGAAAACAGATGAAAAGAATATTAATTGGTTAGACTTGAACGCCCGCTTGTGAAGCCATGTTGGGAATCATTGATCAACTTGTGCTTCTCCAGGCGATTTCGAATAAAGTTTGAAATGATTGCTTCCAGAAATTTGCCGACAATTTATGTTAGACTGATTGGACGGTAGTTAGAGGATAGTGATTTATCTCCCTTCTTAAAAATCGGTATTACATTCGCTATCCTCCAGGATTCAGGTACTACACTCGTTTTTAAGGACATACTAAACAACTTTGCGAAGGGCATACCAAGCTCTTCCTTACATTCCTTTAATACTCTGGCAAATCTCTCATCGGGACCTGGTGACTTATTAGGCTTTAGTTGTCTTTTTTATTACTATCATCGTTACTAGTCACTACTATCTCGCTTATTACGGCCTAGAAAACACTGCGTTAATGTTCGAAATAAGGCAAACAGAGTATTAGGTTTTATATCTAGAAGTGTAAGTAATAAGAGTGCAGATGTCTTATTGCAACTATATTTTGCGTTAGTCAGGCCGCACCTCGATTATGCGGTGTAGTTCTGGTACCCTTAATATAGAATGGTTATCAATTCACTAGAGTCTTTGCAGCGAAGAATGACGAAAATGATTCCGGGACTTAGAAACCTTCCATATCAAGATAGGTTAAAGAAACTAAACTTGCATTCCCTAGAAAGACGAAAAGTGCTGGAAGATATGATAGAAGCATTTAAGTTGGTGAAAGGAATCAATATAGGGGTTATAGATACAGTTCTTATATTATCCGAGCAGGATAGGACTCGTAGCAACGGATTTAAGTTGGATAAGTTTAGGTTTAAGAGGGAGATAGGAAGGAATTGGTTAAAAAATATGGTGGTGGACGAGTGGAACAAGCTTAGTAACTTGTAGTAAGTGCTGGAACCCTGGAAAGTTTTAAATGGAGGCTAAATAGATTCATGGATGATAGAGAGTGGTAGTAACTCTCGACAGGATCTGCCATGCACAGGCCAACCAGCCTATTGCAGACTCCATATTTTCTTATGTTCTTATGTTCTAATGTTAAATATTCGGTGGTGAAAACTGTTGACAAATATCTATTCAGATTATTGCTCATTTCTTCGTCGTTATCAGTTAGCAGACACACTTGCCTCGATTCCTTGGTCTCATAGGGCCAATTGCAAGATCAGGCGCGGTGCATACCACGCTGTGGTATCCCAGCGGTCGTAATACAATGGAGCAAAATTTGTTTGATTTTTCAGGATAGGCTATGGTGGTACCCGACCGTCGTTTGTTAATACTACGTCATCGTAGTGTAGTCAGGCGTACCAACTGGCGGAAGACTAAGAGGATGGTATGCTTGCACCCTCAAAACGTTGTCAGTGGCACGAAATGTTAACTCTTGCTACACGAAAAACGAGCATGAAAAACTTGAATCCCAAGCTAAGGTGCACCTCATTTTTCTATTTTCTTGGATTATAAGCTAATTCTGGGAATGAAATACGATCACTTACAATGAATATAGGTAAATAAAGCCTGTGACAAGCATAAAAACGTAGGAATATTGTGATATCTGTTCCTTTCTTCTAACAATAAAGTAATAAGTTTGCCACGAACTTGAGGTTGGGTCAGGGTAAATAAAGAGAACTATGGCCTGTTCTGTGGATGGAGTCAGTAGAATATAACAAAGTACAGTCTTGGGTATTATAATTTTGCTACGCCAGTGATGATCTCACTGTACAGATGAATTGGGATTAAATCTTGAAAAAATATCACCATAACTGTTAGTTTTCTATCAAACAGGAAATTATCTTTGTACCAAAAATGTTTACTTTCATATTATACAAGTATAAAGGCCAGTTATATACAAGGTATGAAAACTTTTAGATAATGTTTCCTACTTGTCTCCACCTGATTATAGTAATGCAATAAATACCCTCTGAAAGAAAGCAAGACATGAACACTTTCCCAATGTCAGGAGTAAAAATGTATACAATATGTTAAGACATGGACTAAATCAGCAGTTGGAGAAAAGAATCTGCTGTTTAAATGGTCTTTTATTTGGAAAAATATTCCATGTAAATACTGTATATGGATCCTCACCAGAGAGTCTTCATATAGTAACTGTGCAGACATTTGTTGACAAGGCATATACTTAACTATAATGGAAAGGAAGACATGTTAGGTTAGATTAGATTAGGTTCATCTTGTGAGCAAATGTCATGGAACCCAAATACAGTAAAGACTAAAAAAGTTAGACATAGAACAAGGTGATAATTATATGGTTTAAAAATATCCTAAATACAGTCTGCAATGTTAATTGCAAACTATTGGTGCATTCTTTAATGTTTAATATTTATTGGAATAAAAATAAGGATAAGAATACAATGATAATGCTTATGTCAGAATATAGCCTTTATTAAAAGCAGTATATGATATAATATATGGATGATCAAGAGTACAGTGTACATTATTTTATAGGAAAAATCATCCACAAATTTCACAAATATAGTATTACGTAATATCCATATATGTATGCAGAGAAAAATAAAAAATACCAAATTAATTAAGGCATATGTTATGATTTCTCCAAATGCACATTTTCTGAAAATTCCAGAAACTGCATTTTTTCTGGTCTATGAGTAATTTGGGGATTTACGGAAGGTCTCCAAATTTTTCTGTTCTGGGTCTGGGAACCAATTCCGAGGTTAGGTTAGGTAGCAAATTCCAAAATCTTCCCAGGAACCGGAAAAATTCCCCATCAATCATGATACCAAGATTTAATTCTTCAGTATTGGCGAAAAGTGAGTAGTCAGCTGTATCTCCACTTGTAAGTGAAAATAAATTCATCAATATCGTGTTAGTTAATTTTGCGAATTCTGAAACATCTTTATTTATGAGCGTTAATATTTATAAGTTTCCAACACCTACTTATTGTGGTTAATTTTGTCTGTTAAAAAAATAATTCCAATGGAAACTCAGATTTGCTTGGTTTGATATGCAACACACACTCAATTTTTATTTTATTTTTTTATATTGTAGATTTTTATGGTGATTCCCAAACTTTGATCCCTTTTATTGGAGAAATTCGTAGAAAAAAATTATAAGTCCTATAAAATTTTAATGTTCTACATCAAAATGTTAACCTAACCTACCTAACTTAACTTAACTGGAAGACATTGGTCAACTTAAAATCATAAAATTCCCTGGATGACCGAAAAGGTAATAAGACCTTAAATTTAATTTATTTTGCAAGACATTTTTTATTTTTGTTGGAACCATAGACATACAAAGCCAATATATCTGCACTTTATTCTACCACTGTCAATGGCAAAATGAATTATTACAACCACTCCAAACGTTGCACAAAAAATGGTAAGGTAGTTCTTTCTTTCTTGCACAATAGATTGAGTCACTAAGAGAATAAAAAAAAACATGAATTTATGTCACTGAATTTATCTTATTAGTAACAAATTGTGGTTAAACTGATACACAAATGAAACATGCTTGGGAACTACCTGGCACTGGTTATAGTCCATGTTTAAATCCTACATGGAATAATGATATTCATATTTTCATTCAGCTATAGTTTACAGAGGTCACTCTAGGCATTCCAGCATTAAGTTAGGTAGATGGCATATAAGATTATCAAATTACTTAAGCTATTTTCTACTATGAAACAAAACAAAACAAAAAAGGATACACTTAATTTAGGGGCATAAATTTCCACTCATATTAAGTGTATATGAAACATCTAATAGAACAAAGGTCAAGGACAAAGTTGGGTCTTTAAACTCAGGGAGTGGGGAAGTGATAAATGGCAGTGAAGAAATAAGCAAAGCATTGAACAGCTACTTCTTATCAGTTTTCACAGAAGAAATTTGCGATGAAATTCCAGAGGTGCAACTGATATCTAAGGGAAAGGAAGAAGAGAAATTAAAGAATATCACTATCAGAAAAGAAGATGTTCTTAAGAAGATAAATAAACTAAAGAAAACAAAATCCCCAGGGCCGGATGAAATTTTCCCTCGAGTCTTGAAAGAGTGTAGGGAACAGATTAGCGGACCCCTCATAAAGTTATTTACAAAATCATTAGACACGGGAGTTGTGCCAGACTTGTGGAAACAGGTAAATGTAGTACCCATAATCAAAAAGGCAGACAGAGCATCAGCGTCAAATTACCGGCCGATCAGTCAGACGTCAGTAGTGGGGAAATTTCTTGAATCAATTATAGCAGATAGCATCCAATCGCATTTAAAGAAAAGCAAATTAATCTACGACTCTCAACATTGGTTTACAAAGGGAAAATCTTTTCTAACAAATCTGCTGACGTTTTTTAGGAAAGTCTTGGAAGTAGTAGATAATGACGAAAATTATGATTTTATTTACTTAGACTTTAGCAAAGCATTTGACAGAGTACCGCATCAGATGCTTCTGAGAAAAGTTAAGGCTCATGGTATCGAGTGGAAAGTTTTAAATTGGATAAAATCATGGCTCACCAATAGAACGCAGAGGGTCAGTTTAGATGGTGTTAAATCTGAGTGGGGCTGTGTAACCAGTGGGGTTCCCCAGGGGTCAGTACTCGGCCCACTCTTGTTCATAATCTATATAAACGATCTAGATATTGGGATCAGCAGTGACAAGCAAGTTTGCGGATGGCACCAAAATAGGGCGGCAGATTAATTCAGGGCAGGATGCATGTCATGGGTTGCGTTGGGCCTCCCGCACAACCCATCCCAAATGTTTGTTTACGGTAGAGATAAGGCACCCGGCCAACCATAACTGGGACATGTAGGGGGGCCAGGCCAGTGAAACAGTGGTGTACTGTTCATCACTTCACGCCTCAAAAAAGCCAATTTAGCCAGTGGGCTTTAGATCTTGGGTTAGAGAAGACCTCCTGCTCCGCGGACTTAAGATCAGGGGCCATACAGTCCTACCAGTGCTACGGGTCTGTGTGTGCAAATCCCCGAGAATTTTGTTAAGTCCAGCGACAAGTTAACACGTCCTGAAAAGGAAGTGATCAATGGTGAGGGCCTGTTTGCTACAAGAGCACTCCAGGCCGGCCTAATAGATCTAAACGATTAATTTACCAGGTTGACAAACTCTCCCTTATAACTTACGGTACTGTGGCGTGAATGTGAGTGACTGACCGATCCATGCAAATTATAAGTCCAGTGTATGGAATTGTGCCAAATAAACGTAAGTGCAATCATCTGCCCGTATCTGTGATCCCTCTATTATTATTATTACCAAGGTAATGACTGATTGGTTATGCCAAAGTATAACCAATAACTTAGATGGATGTTGGAAGTTAGTGGAATTCATTAAACCATCATTTATCAAGTACATAACGCATTGAATGCCGGAAGCAGAGCAAAATTCTACGTAGTGATACACCATAATCTCTTGGGTGAGTAACCAGTGTGAAGGTATCCGAGTTCTACGGTAAGAAAGCCACTTTCCTGCATTTAAAACGTAACAATTGGCGCCCGAACAGGGACACAGACCGTGGATGGTTGCACAATTGTATCGCCCACACCTACACCATGTCAGCTCGTGCAGCGGCTTTTGAGGAAGCACGTGCCCTCGGGCTGGAGGGGGCTGAGGCGGTTGCATACATGGAGAAGGCTGAGGAGAGAGAAGACAAGCGACGCGAGCACGAAGAACTCTTAGCCAAGCTAGACTTTCAGAAGGAAGAAAAGAAGCTGGAACGTGAAGAGAGACAAAGGGAACGGGCGTTCCAACTGGCCTTAGCGGAAAGGAACCAAAATTCTCCCACTCAAAACGTCACTTATAGGAAATTTCCTCAGATGCCCACCTTTAAGGAGGGCGAATCCATGGAAATGTACATTTCCCGGTTTGAGCATCTCGCAGAAGCCTACGAGCTTGATGACAGCATTAAGGAATTTGAGTTCCTGAGCCTATTTGATGGGAAAGCTTTAGGGATTCTTCGACGACTAGAGCGTCCTGAAAATAAATTCCCTGACATGAAGTCTGCACTGCTGCGGGCATATGGGCTGACTACTGAGCAGGCCAGGCATCAGTTCAACAGGGCAATGTTGGAAGAAAATGAAACGGTTGCACAGTTCCGGGATCGTTTAAGGGACTATGTGGCTCAGTGGATGAGTAAGGATGAAACCCCCAAGTCCATGGAAGGGGTTATAGACTTAATGGTGCGCACGCAGTTAGAAAGGTCTTGTCCCCCTGAACTTGTGGCTCAAATCAGGGCTAATAGAGTTAAGACGTCGAAGGAAATGACAAGCAAATCAGACGCTCATTTCAGCGCTTTCGGGTATCACACTCGGAGGCGGTGGTCGAACAGGGAGTCGGCAGGTAACCAACAAAGTCAACAACCTCTACAGAAACAGCCACCGAACCCACCCAGGCAACAAGGAAATAACCAGCAACCACAACCGCAAAGACAGCAACAGAAACAGCACCAAGGCCCCCCCGAAGTATCAGGACAGTTGGCGCCAGACCAACAATCCAAGATGGAACCGGCGGCAGGAAGCCGCCGTGGCTCAATTCGTAAGCCAAGGTGCCACCAATAATCATCCACAAAGAGACCAGCAGCAGGAAGCCTCCGGTGTTCAAACTGTGGGCGGGGAGTGGCCTGACCTTCCATCAGGGCCGATCGTCATGCAACCTGAAGCAGGGGCTCATACCGAATCAAGTCTACCCCAACACCCCTACTGACTAACTGCCGCCTCCAACCTCTCCTCGAGGGGTCACCCCACATTTCTTGTTAAACCTGGATACGTTGGAGGAGTTCCAGCGACTGTCATGCGAGATAGTGGGGCATCGGGCTGTATTGTCAGGAAGGAATTGGTGGGGCAACATCAATACACCGGAGCACAAGTAAGTGTTAAATTAGCCAATAGTTACATTCAAACGGTTCCAGTGGCCAAGATTGAGGTGGACACCCCCTTCTTCTCAGGTTGGGTCACTGCAGCAGTCATGAGGGAACCTATATACGATCTCATCATTGGGAATATCAAGGGAGCAAGAAACAGTTGTGCAGTGGATGCTGCAACCCAAACTGATGCTGCCGCCTTGACCCAAGTTAATGCTGCTGCAGTCACTCGGGGTATGGCCCAAACAAAACCTCGAGTCACCCCATTGGCTATTGGCACATCGTCTGATCTCATCAATAGTCAGGATGTCGTCCAAGAGCAAGAGGATGACAGCACGCTCACTTCGGTACACAAGAGTTTGATAGTTGGGACCATCAAGGAGACATTTGGGAATCGAACGAGGTTCGTAAAGAAGAGGAACCGTCTCTACCGAGAGACTGTGACGTCTCTGGGTGAAACACGACTGCAGTTCGTGGTTCCTTCCAAGTACCGCCTGGCTGTGTTCAAGCTAGGTCATTGCACTGCTCTTGGCGGTCATATGGGTAAAAAGAAGACCTTTGACCGCATCAGTGCAGCGTTCTTCTGGCCAAGGATGGGCCAGGAGATCACCAGGCTAGTCCGCTCTTGTGATGTGTGCCAGAAAACCAGTGATCGAGGGCGAGTTCCGCCTGCACCACTACGGCCCCTCCCACTGATCTCTGAACCCTTTGAGAGGGTGGGGGTGGACATTGTAGGGCCGATAAACCCAAGGGCGAGCGATGGGGCAAAGTATATTCTCACCTTGGTGGACTTTAGCACGAGGTGGCCCGAGGCTGTGCCCTTGAGGAACATTGAGGCCACGACTGTTGCAGAAGCCATGTTGGAAATCTTCTGTCGGGTTGGTATTCCCAAACAAGTCCTCAGTGACAGGGGGACCCAGTTTACTTCTGCCATGATGGAGGAGTTGTTGCGGCTGTTATCGGTAAAGGGGCTAAAGTCAACACCCTATCACCCGATGTGCAACGGACTCTGTGAGAGGTTTAATGGGACGCTGAAGAAAATGCTCAGGAGGATGGCAGCCGAACAACCAAAGGAGTGGCCGCGCTACATTGCCCCACTTTTGTTCGCGTACCGGGAGGCGCCACAGAGCTCGCTCAAGGTGTCTCCCTTCGAGCTTATGTACGGCAGGTCCGTCCGGGGACCACTACAGGTTCTTCGGGAACTGTGGGATGATGAGGAATCAGATCCGGAAGTCAAGACCACTTATACATATGTCATTGACTTAGCTGATCGTCTCCAAGAAACCTGTCAACTGGCAAAGCAAGAGCTGATAAAGGCTCAAGAGGTCCAGAAGACTTACTATGGCAAGAAGGCCAAGCTTCGTTGTTTCAAGCCAGGTGATCAGTGCCTGGTTCTGTTGCCTACGATGCGCAATAAGTTACTGGCTCAGTGGAAAGGTCCATTCGACATTGCAGAGCGTGTCTCGGATCTGACTTACATCGTCCAGGTGGGATCTCGACGAAAGAAGTTCCACATCAACATGCTGAAGAAGTACTTCCAGTCACCGATCGGGGGTACAGTCTCCACTGAGGAAGACAGGGACGAGCCTTCCCAGTGTGATTCAGGGGTAACTTGTGCTGCCACAGTGATCTCTGATAGTGATGAGGAAGATGGGCCTGTCACTGCACGCTCCCGCCAGAGTGAGACTTTCACGGACGTTGAGGTGAACTTAAATCTATCAGCAGAGGAACGAGATGCCATTGGCTCTCTGTTGCATCGCTACAAGGACATCTTCTCTGATAAGCCAGGAGTTGCCCGGGTCGACTGTCACACTATTGAACTGACCAGCCCTACACCTGTTCGGGTAAAGCCCTATCCTATACCCATGCGACTACTGGACACTGTCAAACAAGAAATTGAGGAAATGGAAGCAGTGGGAATCATCGAGAAATCATCGTCTCCATACTGTAGTCCTATGGTAGTCGTCCGAAAAAAGGATGGGGGTGTCAGGATCTGTGGGGATTATAGGAGAGTAAATGCCATTACCCAGGTGGATGCTGAACCTATGTGTGATCAGAAAACTATTTTTTCAAGAATAGCTGGTTCCAAGTTATTTACCAAACTTGATCTGACCAAGGGGTTCTTCCAAATCCCACTGGACCCGAAGAGTCGGCAGATCACAGCCTTTGGTACGCCAGGGGGTCTCTATCAGTACAGAGTCCTTCCCTTTGATCTCACAAACTCCCCTGCCATCTTCAACCGTGTCATGAGGCAAGTCCTAAACGGCATCAAGGGAGTTGAGTCATTTGTGGACGATGTGTTAATCCATTCAGCAACATTTGAGGAACACCTGGAACTCTTAGAGGAGGTGTTCCGGAGGTTCCAACAAAAAAACATGACCGTGAAACCAAGCAAGTGCGAGATCGGTCAGGCTGCAGTACAGTTCCTCGGGCACACTGTCGGCGGAGGACGCTGCACCTGTCAGAATGAGAAGATCAAAAAGGTCCAAGATGCACCACGGCCCACTACAAAAAAACAAGTGAGGTCATTTCTGGGCCTCGTAGGGTACTACCGGAACTTCATCCCAAACTTTGCCGTGGTGGCTCTCCCTTTATCCGACCTGCTCAAGAAACATGCATCTAACAAGGTGCAATGGGGACCTGAACAAGAGGATTCTTTCAGTGCCCTCAAGAACCTGCTATGCAAGCAACCCATCCTTCAACTGGTGAGTAAGGAAGAGCCTTTCATCCTCCGGACCGATGCTTCACAGGATGGGGTTGGCGCAGTGCTACTACAAGAGGCAGACGGCGAGGTTTTTCCAGTTGCGTATCACAGTCGCAAGTTGAAACCTGCAGAGAGGAATTACAGCACGGTCGAGAAGGAACTTCTGGCAATGGTGGAAGGCATCAAGAAGTACTACTACTATCTCTACGGAGGTGAGTTTGTGTTGGAGACAGACCACATGCCGCTCACCAGTCTCCGACCATCTAAGAATGCAAATGCTCGTCTGATGCGGAGGGCACTGTATCTCCAGCAGTTCAACTTCGTCCTCCGGTACATCAAGGGCAGCCTGAATGTGGGGGCTGACCTCCTATCTCGACTTGTGGGGGAACCAGAGCAACTGATTGAGAGGTCACCTTCCCAAATGAGTGTGGAGTTGGTCTAGACTCCAGTCGACTCGAGCCTCCAAGCGTCTGGCGGTTCGTCATATGTTATGTATAATTTTCTCACACATTTCTACACTTGAGAACATAACACAACACCTGTGCCACCTAAACAATGTCTACATACCCTACACCACACAACACGTTGCTCTAATGTAAATGTAGCGTGCTTACGCTTAGCATGAACTATTGCTCGGGATTTGTCACCCTCGCCGCGGAGTTTTCCTCCAGCCAAAAAAACAATAAAGTAAATGTTGAGGTTTTCCCTCAGTGGCGATTGGCGACTACATTCCGTTGCAGTGTTAGTGTTACACACACACCACAGTGTGAATGTCGAATTGTGTGTCTGGGCTAGGCATTCTCTTGATTGTATACAGGTGGTGAAAATTTATTCTCCAAGAGAAAAATTTTTCTTAGTAGGGGCGATTGTCATGGGTTGCGTTGGGCCTCCCGCACAACCCATCCCAAATGTTTGTTTACCGTAGAGATAAGGCACCCAGCCAGCCATAACTGGGACATGTAGGGGGGGCCAGGCCAGTGAGACAGTGGTGTACTGTTCATCACTTCACGCCTCAAAAAAGCCAATTTAGCCAGTGGGCTTTAGATCTTGGGTTAGAGAAGACCTCCTGCTCCGCGGACTTAAGATCAGGGGCCATACAGTCCTACCAGTGCTACGGGTCTGTGTGTGCAAATCCCCGAGATTTTTGTTAAGTCCAGCTACAAGTTAACACGTCCTGTAAAGGAAGTGATCAATGGTGAGGGCCTGTTTGCTACAAGAGCACTCCAGGCCGGCCTAATAGATCTAAACGATTAATTTACCAGGTTGACAAACTCTCCCTTATAACTTACGGTACTGTGGCGTGAGTGTGAGTGACTGACCTATCCATGCAAATTATAAGTCCAGTGTATGGAATTGTGCCAAATAAACGTAAGTGCAATCATCTGCCCGTATCTGTGATCCCTCTATTATTATTATTACCAAGGGTAATGACTGATTGGTTATGACAAAGTATAACCAATAACTTAGATGGATGTTGGAAGTTAGTGGAATTCATTAAACCATCATTTATCAAGTACATAACGCATTGAATGCTTGAAGCAGAGCAAAATTCTACGTAGTGATACACCATAATCTCTTGGGTGAGTAACCAGTGTGAAGGTATCCGAGTTCTACGGTAAGAAAGCCACTTTCCTGCATTTAAAACGTAACAATGCAAATGCACTACAGAGGATCTAAATAAACTGCAGGGGTGGTCTGAAAAATGGCAAATGAAATTCAACACCAGCAAGTGCAGCGTACTTAATATTGGAAGAACAAATACTGTCATTGTATACAGCCTTAACAACATCAACCTAGAGAAGTCGACTTGTGAAAGAGACTTAGGGGTACTTGTAAGCCCGAACCTACAGCCTAGAAAACAGTGCGTTAATGTACGAAATAAGGCAATCAGTGTATT
Organism: Homarus americanus; assembly: GCF_018991925.1. Lineage (NCBI taxonomy): Eukaryota > Metazoa > Arthropoda > Malacostraca > Decapoda > Nephropidae > Homarus > Homarus americanus. The sequence continues at coordinate 15,148 of NW_024752699.1, forward strand.
GGGCTTTATATCTAGAAGTGTAAGTAATAAGAGTGCAGAGTTCTTATTGCAACTATATCTTGCGCTAGTCAGGCCGCACCTCGATTATGCGGTTCAGTTCTGGTGCCCTTATTATAGAATGGATATCAATTCACTAAAGTCGGTGCAGCGAAGAATGACAAAAATGATTCCGGGACTTAGAAACCTTCCATATCAAGATAGGTTAAAGATACTAAACTTGCACTCCCGAGAAAGACGCAGAGTGCGGGGAGATATGATACAAGTATTTATGTGGGTGAAATGAATCAATAAAGGGGATATTTATAAAGTTCTTATAATATCCGAGCAGGATAGGACTCGGAGCAACGTATTTAAGTTGGATAAGTTTAAGTTTAGGAGGGAGATAGGAAAGAACTGGTTCACAAATAGGGTGGTGGACGAGTGGAACAAGGTTAGCAACTTTGTAGTAAGTGCTGCAACGCTAGAAAGTTTCAAAATGAGGCTGGATAGATTCATGAATGATAGAGAGTGGTAGTAACTCTAGACAGGAGCTGCCATGCACAGGCCAACCGGCCTATTGCAGACTCCTTATTTTCTTATGTTCTTATGTTCTAACAGTAATTAATTTATAATCAATTAGCAGTGCAACTATAGCGTGCAGTCTACAGTACACTTTATTTTGGGTAGGTTAGGTTAGGTTAGACTAAAGTTATCTTTTAGACAGCATGCTACAGTAGCACCAACGAAGGCTTATTAAATGTGTTTACAGCATGCTACAGTAGCACCAACGAAGGCTTATTAAATGTGTTTCTATTTACATAATTATTATTTACACCGTTTATCCTCTTAGCACAATATGTTCCACTACATTCAACTTCTTGAAAATCTGGATCGTCATGAGACTGGACCAGCAAGAAGAATTATAATGGACAGAATAAACCCGTTCCATGCCATGTCAGATGAAAAATTTCTGAATCGATATCGGTTGAATAGGAAGTGCACCAACAACCTTATTCAGCTTATATATATAATCAACACCTCACCCCGCCAGGATTCGAACCCATGGCCTACGACTGTGACCGGGAAACGCTACCTCAAGACCACCAGGACACTAAAAGCAGTCCTAGACTCTGTTATATTTCACACAAAGCGAATCCTGGCAGGGTGAGGTGTTGATTATATGTAAAAGTCTGCGTGCTTTATTGGGCTAATGAAATATATATGGATCCTCGTTTTTCGATGCCGGATTTGGTAAAACATTACTCTGACCACCTAAGTGATACGGGAAGTCCCCATTAAAGGTTCACGGCGCCATAAGCTCGTTGAACAGGCTTTGTGTGAAATATAACAGAGTCTAGGATTGCTTTTAGTATCCTGGTGGTCTAGAGATAGCGTTCCCCGGTCACAGTCGTGGGCCTTGGGTTCGAATCCTGGCGGGGTGAGGTGTTGATTATATGTAGAAGTCCGCGTGCTTTATTGGGCTTATGAAATATATATATATATATATATATATATATATATATATATATATATATATATATATATATATATATATATATATATATATATCTTGGATAAAATCACACGAAAAGGGAAAAACAACGAGTTAATTCCATTATGCCCTTGTTATTATTTTCAGAGGCAACTGGATTACATGTTGTTGTTGTTGTTGTATAGATTGTCGGACCGTAGTCCGACACGGGCCTTTGCCTATAGGCGGCCCGTTTGGTGGTTCCGGCTGGAGCTCCAGGAGCAGCCAGACCGGATTGGGATTGGAGGTGGTCCCACCTGCAGATTGGAGGGATACTGCAGGTTGCAAGTGTGAGCGGACCCCTGATCAGTGGACGCTTACCACCAGCCCCCACTCTTGGACGTGGTCAGCTTCGGAGTGGCGCGCCCCCCGAACTGGGGTCCGCACTTGCTGGGAGAGGATGCTT
>NW_024752700.1:0-19147 GCF_018991925.1 Homarus americanus
CTAACCCCCTTTACCTCCCCCCTACCCCCCTTAACTCCCTCCCTCCCTACCTCTTCCCCAACTCTTGCCAGCCTCCGGAGACCTCATCTCACACACCCTAACATTCTCGACATACTTCTCTCCTACTCGTCAACTTTCAGTGACTTCACCATCCTCTCTCCTTACCGTCACCTCCTCACGATCATTCATCTCTTCTTTACCATCATCCACCATCTTCACAATACATTCTCTACTACTTCATCCGTTTCTCATCCTCCACTGAGCTCGTCTCTTGCCAGCTCCTGGACCTCTCTGAAGCTGAACTTTAGGTTCCTTCAGTTCTATTACAATATAAATTTATATTTTATTTATCTTAGTGTTTCCCTGTTGTCTCTAAACTCACCTACTAAAGCCGTCTACCCTGGGAGTGATTTACGGTTAACAAATTTATTGGCAATGCTTGGAGTTCAGTTTGCCTATACTGAGTAATTCAGTCACGCCTTGACACTGAGGGTGCTATCACTGTTCACTGCCACACAGGACAGGTTTATATACAATAGAAGTCATATTCTATTTGAGGACTAAAATCAATGTGGGCTAGCAGCAAATTTTGGATGGACAGCAAGAATGTCCCCAAGCACCCCTGAATGTATACATGACCCAGTAAGAACATAAGAACATAAGACTGGAGGAAACTGCAGCGGGCCTATTGGCCCATACTGGGCAGTCCCGTTTACACCCAACCCCTATTGCTCATATGAGCATCCAACCTATGTTTGAAGCAATTCAGCGTATTCGAGTTAATGATGATATTTGGTAACTTGTTCCATTCATCCACTACTCTGTTTCCAAACCAGTGTTTACCTATTTCACGCCTAAATCTAAATTTGTCTAATTTAAAACCATTGTTACGAGTTCGCTCCTGGTTGGATAATTTGAGTACCTTTGTAATGTCCTTTGTTTAGCCCTGCCTTCCACTTATACACCTCTATCAGGTCGCCCCTCGCTCTACGTCTCTCAAGGGAGTGCAAATTAAGATGCTTTAACCTGTCTCTATACTCAAGGTTCCTAATGCCCGGGATTAGTCTTGTCATTCTCCTCTGAATTCTTTCCAAGGATTCTATATCCATTCTGTAATACGGTGACCAGAACTGAACTGCGTAATCCAGGTGTGGTCTCACAAGAGCAAGATACAGTTTTAGGATGACCTCGCTAGTCTTGTAACTAACACTCCTTTGTATGAACCCAAGAACTTTATTAGCCTTGTTACGAGCAAAAACACATTGTTTACTTGGCTTAAGGTTCCTACTTATCATTACTCCTAAATCTCTCTCGCAGTCGGATTTCTCTATGGCATCGTTGTTCATCTGGTATCTGGTTTCCCTGTTTACATCTCCTATACTGAGTACTTTACATTTGTCGACATTGAATTTCATCTGCCATTTTTCAGACCATTGGAAAAATTTGTTTAGATCTTCCTGTAGTTTTGCCGAGTCCTCGTCAGATTTGATAACACGTCCTATTTTAGTGTCATCAGCAAATTTACTTATGTTGCTGTCTATGCCGATATCTATGTTGTTTATGTATATAATAAACAATAATGGTCCAAGTACTGAGCCTTGGGGAACTCCACTTGTGACGTTGCTCCAATGGGACTTAGTGCCGTTAATGCTCACTCGCTGTTTCCTGTCCTGTAACCACGCCCTAATCCATTTAAGGATGTCACCTTTGATGCCATGAGCTTCTACCTTTCTAATTAGTCTTTCGTGGGGACTCTGTCGAAGGCTTTACTAAAGTCGAGATATACCACATCATAATTGTGCCCCTCGTCCACTGATTCGAAAACTGATGAAAAGAATGTTAATAGATTAGTTAGGCAAGAACGTCTGCTTGTGAAGCCATGCTGGGAATCATTGATCAATCGGCGCTTCTCCAGGTGATTTCGAATAGAGTTTGAAATGATTGCTTCCAGTAATTTGCCTACTATTGATGTTAGACTGATTGGGCAGTAGTTAGAGGATAGTGATCTATCCCCCTTCTTGAAAATCGGTATTACATTCGCTATCCTCCAGGATTCTGGTACTACACCTGTTTTAAAGGACATGTTAAACAACTTTGCTAAGGGCATACTAAGCTCTTCCTTACATTCCTTTAATACTGTGGCAAATATCTCATCGGGACCAGGTGACTTATTAGGCTTTAGTTTGTCTATTTGCTTACTAACATCGTTACTAGTCCTGCTATCTCACTTAATTTGTTTTTCTTCACTATCTCTGAATAGAGTCGGTGCCTCCCGGGTATCATCTTTAGAATTTTCGGTGAGGTGAAAACTGTTGAAAAATATTTATTCAAATTATTGCTCATTTTTCTCCGTCGTTATCAGAGTAGGCTGCGAGGTCTGACGTGATGGTCCAATCTTTTCTCGTGTTTTTAGTTTGATACATTTACAGGTGAATCCTTTGGGGTTTGTCTTTGCCTCCTTTGCTATCCTTACCTCATTATTCCTCTTGGCTTTCCTTATCTCGGTTTTAACCCTACTCGCCAATACCTTATAATAATCCCGGAGGGAAATTTCGCCACGATTTATCCTTCCTTTGGCCAATAATGTTCTTTAAATAATTATTTATCCATTTAGGGTCATTGTTGTCTGATCTGAGTTTTTTGTATGGTATGTTCTGCCTTTGTGCATTAAGTAACTCACTATTTAAATTGTCGTGGAACTCGGCAATCTCAGATCTCGTTTTCAGGTCGGTGTCATCTGTCAGGTTCACGGCCAAGCGCGACACCCCCTCTCTCAGCTGCCTCTTTAAACTGTCAAAGTTTGCCCTTCTGAAATCTGGTACTTTAGTGGAATTTTCCTTACGTCTGCCCTGAAAATCTAACTGGAATCGAATTTCTTTGTGATCGCTGTTTGCAAGTTCGTTCCCTACCTCGACATTGCTAATGATGTTTTCTCTGTTCGACAGAACTAAATCCAATATATTATTACCCCGTGTGGGTTCGGTTATATGTTGACTTAGGAAACAGTCCTGGATCGTCTCGAGAAAATCCTCTGATTCTGAGTTACCCGTAACGACAGTCCAATCTATTTGGCCAAGGTTAAAATCGCCTACTATACAGACTTTGTTGTGTATGGAAGCCCTGCGCATTTCATCCCAGATAAGTCGCTCATTGACACTATCAAGATTGGGGGGTCTATATATTACTCCTGTGATTAATTTTTCCCGACCATCGCTTAATTCTATCCAAATTGTTTCTGTATTCCTCTCAGTTTTTATTTCCTTATTTATTTCACACTTCAGATTATCCCTAACATAGATTGCTACTCCGCCTCCTTTCCTGGTCTGCCTATCGGTATGGAACAGTTTGTAACCCACAATTTGGTATTCGACTGGTAATTCACGTGTGTCTAGGTTGATCCATGTTTCAGTGAATGCAATTATATGGATTTCTTCGGTACATACCAAGGCCTTAATATCATCCATTTTGTTTCTCATACTTCTACTGTTCGCGTAGTATACATTTAAGTTAGTCGTGTTCTGAGTCCTCCCCTTACGGCGTTTAGTTTTAAACTCCCTGTCGAATTTAGTTTTGTCATCATTCCTAACACTACTTCCCTGTAATCTTTCGCCTTGTTTACCCGCTCACACTGCAGTCTCCTCCACCCCCGTGCCCCTATGTTCTCTTAGCAGTTTAAAGACTTCGATATCTTTTGAACTGCCCCCTCTAGAGCCCCAGCCAGGGTTGCTACTCCATCCCTAGACAGGTGCACCCCATCCCTAGCATAAAGGTCCCTTCTGCCATAGAGGTTGTCCCAGTTGTCAATGAATGGGACTGATATTGACTTGCAATATCTGTCAAGACGATCGTTAACACCAACTGCCCTTGACAACCATTCACTGCCAACTCTCCTTCTAGGCAGGACACCGCATATGATAGGGATCCCTCCCTTAGTCCTAATACGATCTATGGCTGCCTTGAACTTATCAAGAAGCTCCTCGCTCCTACACCGGCCAATATCATTGCCTCCTGCACTGAGGCAGATAATGGGTTTGTTCCCATTACCAGACAAGATATTGTCCATCCTGTCAACTATATCCCCCACCCCAGCTCCTGGCAAACACACCCTCATCTTATTTTTGTTTTTACCACAAAAGGCCCTGTCCATGTACCTTACCTGTGAGTCACCAACAATTAAAGTTTTTATACCTTCCTTGTCATCCCTGCCCCTGACTGTACTAACGTCCAATTCGCCTATCAAGGGACTGAACGGGTTGGTACACTTAGCTGTTGTTGTCGTTGTTGTCGTATCCTTCGTGTGCTTCTTCACCACCAGTTTGGTCCTCCCACTACTCACGACTTTCCACTCGTTTGATTTTTCTTCAGACACTGGCTTTACTCGTCCAGCCTCTCTTTTTAACTTCGCCAGCTCTTTCGTTAATTTCAGGTTCTCCAACGTGGCCCTCTCAATTTCTAACTTGGCCCTCGCCAATTCTTCAGTGGACCACTCCAGTTTGGTCAACAAACTCTCATACCCAAGACCGCACATATCACTGGCCATATCTGATAATTATCCCTCTGGAGCTAACCCTGCCGTGACCTTTCCCCTAGTGAGGTCACGTAGTTAACCAGTTCGAGGCGCCCACCTCCTGCACTATAACTACTAATTTTCAAATTTTCTGGTACCTGCAGCAACAGTTGCTGCAACTTATCATTTTGGCAGTGCTGTCGATCTGTCGTAATGGACCTACGAATCTTATTTACTTCACTGGTATCAACTTCCCCTGTTGCATTCTGGGCTATTATGTGGTCCGTGAGGGCTGCCGTGAGCTTAAGTGAATTTTGATGTTCAGTGGCAGCAATCTCCTCTGGATTGGTTAGTCCCATCCCTCCCAGTCTTCATGGAAGTGCAAAAAGTGCTCTTTCTGCTGGGGTTAAATCAGGGTGTTTCACTAATTTAGGAATGAAATTGACACTGATAACTTCTTACTACTACTACTACTACTACTACTACTACTACTACTACTACTACTACTACTACTACTACTAATAATAATAATAATAATAATAATAATAATAATAATATATAATAATAAAAATAATAATAATAATAATAATAATAATAATAATAATAATAATAATAATAATAATAATAATAATAATAATAATAATAATAATGGTTTATCGAAAAATTTCAGCAGCCCGAAGGTTGAAAATATACATTGGACCAAAATGACTTATTACATACAAGGACATGGGGCAATAGGGTCATCGAACAATACCTTTCATTACTAAGAGGACAAGGAGCAGGAGTTGAACATACACGTTATAATTTACAGTTGATGGCCTAGGCTGGTCTTTTGCCCAACTCTGTGTGGTCATATAGTCCACATTAGGCAGCAACTCGTCCGTAGATGTTGGTAGGAAGGGCCTGAGGTCGTCATGGAGACATAGGGTGGTCTGGTGTTCATGTGGTGCAGTAATTCGTCCATGGGTGACGATGCAGAGGACCTTACGTGGTCATGGAGACACGGGTCAGTATGGGGTGGTGTCAAAATACCTAACTCTCTGCTAGGTGGTTTTTGTTAACTTATGGCCAGGTGTAGAGCCGACCCATGGTTGTTTCCAGGGTGGACTAATTAACACCGCCTCTTCAGGTGATGGTGGTTGGTTCCCAGGGATGGTTATCTCTCATTGTGAACCTGGCTGGTGATTCACTGCTCGTGCTGATACTATCTAGTGCTGAATTAACCGGCTTAAACACTGTTCATCACTGTTCAACACTATTCCCACATCTTTCCGAAACAAAATTGTCACTCTTGGCGTGGTTATGTTGATATCCCGGTGGTGAAGAGCCCGATTGGTGGTCATGAATGTATGTGTGTGTGTGTGTAATGCGTCTAGTGTGGCAACATTATGTTAGTGTTAAGGTTCAGGCATTGCTTGCTCCCTCTCGCTTTCAGCTTCCACCGCTGGTTAGCCCATGTGGTGAACAGGAAAGCAACTTGTATAAGTCTTCCCCTGCCAGTACACAGCCTCTTAACCATCAAGACGCCTGCTGTGCCTCCTCGTGCCAATACACGGTAACTGGGTGCTTCGTGGGCCCATTCTAGACTAGCAGGGGATCTTGGACTAGCAGTGGGCCCAAGAGGGACGGTGCATAGGCCCACTGGCATGTGAACATGCCCTGGCGCCTACCAGCCTTACGCCATGTTGCCTTACGGATTAACCTTGGTAGGTATAAGGCTACGGGAGTGAACCCTGAGACGAAAAATCTGCGATGGAGCCCCACATTAGCCAGACATGCTTACAGAGCTCCAACAAGACCCCAACGGCGGTATTGGCGGACGAGATGACCACTACGGGAACCCGACTACATCGGCGGATGAAGGCAATGCAGGATGGACAGGCTACTAATGCGAAACCCAACAAACTGGGCTATCGGCAGTCCACTGCAACTCTCCCTCTCCCCAGTCGTTGCAACACTTGCACAAACTGGATCAGGAAAAGGGAGAGCCAAGATGTACTCTTGCAGCATGCGCTCCTGCCTCACCACATAAATCAACAGATGCACAGTGATCATCCAGCTCATCATACCTCTCATCATCAAAACCCCTATACCCCCAAAATTCCTATGGCAACGGACGGGTGGCGACGAGGACAAGTAGAGATGACTGCCGGGAGTCTCTAGTCACAACTCTGCACATGGGCTGCACAGATAAGATGGTCGTTTATGCATTGGGTTCGAGGCAGCAGTGCAATCCAGTCCTGTCTGTGCGACTGAGCAGCCCTTTCTAGGAGCCACTATACTCATCCTAAAAGAGGAGGGGGCTAGAATAGGTGCCCTAAACATAGCTTGCATTAAACAAACAGCTGAGTGGGCAACCGCACCCAGTAAGGTCATCCTTATGCGGTCGAAAACACAATCAAAATCACAGATCCAAACAAAAACAAATTATGCAACTTCTTATGGTCGCTGCATGGAATGTCAGGACCCTTCTGGATACTAGCACAAATGAACGTTCTGAAAGAAAAACTGCCCTTGTGGCAAAAGAGCTAGCTAGGTATAACATCGACATAGCAGCCATTAATGAGTCCTAGTTCCCATACGAGGGTCAACTCACAAACCGCATTTATGGAGTTGGCTTTGCCTTCCAACACAAGCTAAATGAAATGCCTATTGGAATCAACGAACTCCTTTTCCACCAGTGCATACGCCCCATCAATTGATGCAGAGGATGACATCAAGGAGGCCCTTTACACCGACCTCGAGAGAGTTCTAACCTCTCTCCCTGAAAAGATAAGGTTGTGCTTCTTGGTGACTTCAGTGTCAAAGTTAGCAAAAATGGCTGACATTTGGCAGGGAACCATAGAGAGAAGTGGACTGGGCAAGTGTAATCCCAACTGCCTACACCAAAACATTTCATGGGCCAACCACTCGTTGAGCAGCCCCCGTCCACTCATCCGACGGTAACTCCATAATTAAAGACGATGAAGGCCTCCTTCAGTGCTGGAAGAGCACTAACATTCACTGCTCACCCGAAATACTGATGTGAATGTCCTGACTACCCAGCAGGTCCCTCAGCACCCTGAAATGACACACCTCAGCTATTCTCCATCCCTGGATGAGGTAGCTACTGCAATCAAACAGATGAAAAAATAACAAAGCCTCAGAGCCTATTGGAATCCCAACCAGGTGTATAAAGCAGAAGGACCTCTGCTTACCAGCCGTCTCCACTCTCTCCTGGAAAATATATGATAAAAGGAGGATATCCCCGAAGCTCTTAAGAATGGCTCCATCATCAATATTTATAAGATCAGAATGTGGCAACTACTGCAGGATCTCGCTGCTGTCATTACCTGGCAAGGTTATTGCCCGAGTCCTCTTGAACAAACTTCTTCGTGAAGCTGAAAACTCCCTCCCAGAATCTCGATTTGGCTTTACAGCATCAGGTGGCACCACTGATATGATCTTTGCTGCCCGCCAGATACAGGGAAAGTGTAGAGAACAGTGTCGTGACCTGTACATGGCTTTCATCGACCTAACCAGTGCTTTCGACTCAGTCGACAGGGAAGCCATCTGGTGGACCCTCAGCCGTTTTGGCAGAACGGTAGTGTCTTGTACAATGGGACCCGGTTTGAGTTCTTCCCCATCCAAACGGGGGTAAAACAAGGGTGTGTGCTAACACCAACTCTCTTTGCCATTTTCTTGGCTGCCTTCCTTTCTCTTGCCAGTGCCAATTTAGCCGGCAGGATGGACATTGCGTACCAAATGAAAGGTCTTTTCAACATAATATGACTCCAGGCAAGAAAAAAGGAGTCAGCAGGTTCTATTACCGAACTTGAGCATGCAGACAACCTCACCCTAGTTGATCACACTGAACACGACCTACAGGAGATCCTGAACACGTACGCAAATGCGTATGCACACTTCGGCCCTGGTTCAGACGCACCTCCACCATCCATCCAGCAAAACGGTACTACCCTCTCTTATGTTACCCACTCTCAGTATCTCAGCTCCCACCTGTCCACCACTGCAGACATTGATAAAGATATTCAGCATCGGATCAGATGTCCATCCCAAGCCTTTGGCATACTCCGAAACCATGTCTTCAGCTGTAGGGAGCTGAAATTATTTACAAAGTTACACGTATATCGAGCAGTGGTCCTCCCCACCCTGCTATATGGCAGGGAGACGTGGGTCACAAACAGAAGGCACCTCAAGTCACTTGAAAATTTTCACCAAGGGTAGTCTATGTTCCTTCCTCCGAATTCGCTGGGAAGACAAGAGAACAAATGCCAGTATTCTTGCTGACAACAACTGTAGGAGCATCAAGGCTACCATTATCCATGAACAACCACGCTGGACTGGCCATGTTACCCGCATGGACGATAGTAGAGTGCCAAAGCAGCTTCTTTACAGTCACCTAAAGAATAGTAAACGTAACTCCGGCGGGCAACTGAAACGGTATAAGGATTGTCTTAAGACAAACCTGAAAAAGCGCCAAATCGACCCCCTCACTTGGGAGACGATTACTCCACATCGTAACCGCACAAGGAAAACAAAAGAAATCCTATGGTTTGTGTGGAATATAACAAAGCCTAGGATTGATTTTGTTGTCCTTGTGGCGGCGATCTCTGTTCACACGCAGGGATATATATATATATATATATATATATATATATATATATATATATATATATATATATATATATATATATATATATATATATATATATATATATATATATATATATATCATGTAAATCCACAATGATGGATAAGATAAATCTTGATAAAATCACACGGGAAAATGGAAACAACGGAGTACCTTAGCTTTCGTCTTTATTCAAGACATCTTCAGAGGCAACTAGATTACATGGACAGAGAGAGGCTTAAATATACAGGGTGACCTAAAAACATGAGGTCAGGTCATAATGATGACATCCACTAATCCCCACACCAACACAACCGTAGAGGAGCTTAAGAGAAGGGTGGTGACGTGACTAGACAGGTCAGGTCAGAAAAAAGGGACCCACAAAATAACTGTCATACATCAAGATCAAAGGTTTTCAAAGCAGTTTTAACCTTGGGCCACTGACAAATAAATTTATGTAACATATTATCAGTTTTGAACTGACCATCACTAAGGTTTATTGATTTTAATTCCTTAATCAAACTAGCTTCAACCAGAAGTCTTTCTGTGACACAAGATGATTTGAATACTTCCACGTTTTCATTGTGGATTTACATGAAATATATATATATATATATATATATATATATATATATATATATATATATATATATATATATATATATATATATATATATATATATATATATATATATATATATATATAATTTTTAGTCCATATACACGCGGGATTGAACATATAATCAACGACCTCACCAGCCAGGACTCGAACCCTCGACCTTATGCGTGTGACCATGCCACAAAGACACTAAAAACAATCCTAGACTGTTATATTTCACACAAAGCCTGTTCATCGAGCTGATCGCACGGTAAAATAAAACAAAGTCTAGGATTGCTTATAGTGTCTTTGTGGCATGGTTGGTAGCGTTCCGTGGTTACACGCATAAGGTCTAAGGTTCAGGTCCTGGCTGGTGAGGTCGTTGATTATATGTTCAAGTCCGCGTGTTATATGGACTAAAAATGAAATATACTGTATATGGTACCTCGTGTTTTATACCTGCTGGATTCGGTAAATTGCTACACCCACCACATAAGTGGCACGGGCAATCCCCATTGGGAAGTTCACGGCGCCATCAGTTCGATGAACAGGCTTTGAGATAGTTGAGGGAGAAGGTGAGGGTGGCTTCTTTTTCCTCTTCTCATGTTGTTTCTTTGGCAAGACGATCAAGCGTCAGAGGCAGCTAATCCTATGTGTGATAGGGTTCAGATAAACTTGGCATGGATATTATCAGTTTGCCTTAGCCCAGTGATGGCGGCTAGGGTGTGGTGGGCAGTAGGGGCTGAGCCTCACTAGCACAGAAGTGCTGTCGCTGATGATAAAGAGATTCCGGGGCTCAGTGAGGGAGTAGGTCGCGACCTCATGGACGCCCGGGAGGATAGCTACGCTCTCAGTATCAATGGGGGAGGCCCAAACATGGACCTTAATTTTCCTGCGGGCTTGGCGTTCAAGGATCCACACGGTTGCTCCAGCATTGTCTAGCGTGTCAACAAACCCATCACAAGGAGAGGAGGGTGGGAGGTCGCGAGAGAGGAGGCGGCATCGTAAATCTGCTCGAGGTAGCTAAGTTTGAGTATATAGCACTGTTGAGTGGATGTACGACCAGGGAAGATGCGGTCAACGACGTCAACACTAGGGGAAGTCCATGGGTTAGTGTCTAAAGAGGAAATGTCTGGGACTGTACATGAGGCGTAGAACCACGACAGAGGCTCTTTTTGAGGCCTCGGGTGAGGGACTGGAGATGTCTCGTTCGTTGGTGGTACTAGGAGATGACGTGGGTGACGACAGTGGTGGTGGTGGCTCGGGTAGAACCAGGTACCAGTAGGTGTGCACTTTTTCAATGCTTTGCCCTTGCAGAGTCAACGGGGTCTGACGCTATAAGTACGAGATGAACTTGGTGTGTGATATGAGAAGCCCATTGATTTGATATGTCCGGGCGAACGAGGAACTCATACAGTAGGTTGTTCATGTTGCATGGTAATAATTTGGAGAAGTTGTCAGCGGAGCTGCATGATGTATCAGTCGAATTCGTGCCCAAAAAAGTATCGTTCTGATGGCAGATAGAGTTCATGAGAACGCTGATGAGAGTGGGGCTGAATACGTGGCAGCCTTGAGGAGAATCCAGATCAAGGGCCCTGATTGTAGAGTAGTGGCCCTGGAAACGGACATGGATCTGTCGATGAGAGAGGTAGTCTGTAATTCATATGAGGAGATTGTCCCTCAAGGATCACTTCACCGGTGGCTTTATCAAATGCATTCTTGAAGTCGATGAAGAGGGAGGTTTTGGTTGAGGTGTTCGCCATGTAGTGAGCGATGCAGTGAGCAGTAGTCTTCCCAGGACGAAATCCATAGAGGTCGGGGTGCAGGTGAGTTTCAATTTTCTAGTGTGGGCGGTGGCGATTCATGCGTTCCATCATCTTGGAGATGTAGGAAATGGGGGAGATTGGAAGATATTCGTCGTATTTACCTGGTTTTCGGATGGGGTTGATGGTGACAGTAATCCATGAATGAGGCAGCTGTCCAGTAGCATAAAGGATGTTAAACAGTCAGAGGAGGAGATCACCAAGGGTGGCAACAAAGGTATTTTGAACATCATATGTAGCGCCGTCGTCGCCAGGGGCGAGGAACCGACTGCGCTTTATAGAATTTAGTAGTTCACACCGAAGAAAGGCACATCAGTGTCTACGGGTTGGTCTTGGCACTCGGAAATGCGCTGTAGGCGTTGTCGATGCAGGGTGAGTGAAGGCGAGGTCACGAACAGCAGGTGGTAGTGCGTCATTGAAGGCGCAGCATTCTGCCACACCTGGGAAAACGCTTCGGCACGGACAGCCGGTCTGGGATGAAGCTTGACTGTGGCGATGTTCCCCGGGCACGGTTAATGGTTCGCCATATGTCACCTATGAATGTAAACTGGTTAGTGGAAGAAGCGAAGTCAAACCACAGCTTCTCCCGTGCGAGAGTGGTGGCAGATTGGAGCTGTTTATTGGTGGCATCAAGAAGCATAGAACATCAGGGGAGCGAGGAGTCTTCCTCCACTGGGAAACAGCTAGTTGGTGCCATTCTAGGATGGACTTAATGTAAGGATCGTGGTTAGCATTTCACTGACTCATGAACTTGCAGTTGGGGCGGCGGTGTTTCAGGACAGGGGGGAGGAGGTCAATGCATTGTTTACACAAGTCAAGGTAGAGTTTAACGCCGTTACCACCAAGACGACTCTTTAAAGATGACCCAGACGACCTTTAAGGATGACCTCCAAGACGATACCCAAGAGAATACATCCGAAACGACCACAATGGTAACCAAGACGACTCCAAAGATGACCAGGTGATCTCCAAAAAAGCATCCAAGTATAAACTTCAAAGATGGCCTCTAAATGAAACCACTAAAGTGGCCTTCAATAATAAACTTCACTATTACTTTCCAGAGGTAACTTCCAAGTTGAACCTCCAAGGGTGGCCTCTTAACAGGTCTCGAAGAACAACCTCAAATGTTAACTCTTTCCTCAGTGACGACATAAACTCAATTTTTGAGGCTGTTTCTTTCTTGTCTTTAATTTCTCTGCTAAACTCTTTGTCCTTTTATTATTCTCTTATTCGGCTGCCTCTTTTATTTCTTCATATGCTTCTTCCTGTATGGCATTTTATATGGGGTCTTTTCTTTTTGTTATTCCCTGTTTATTTCTTCTACTGCATTTTTTCTGGTAAATTTCCTTGGTTCTTCAGTATCCCTGCCTTATGCTCATTCTCCTATCCTTCTCTTGAACTTCCTATTCAAATAGCTTTCATTCTTCTTCTTCTTGTCAGTTTTAGTCATCAACTTCTAATTTTCTTTTCCATTATCACCAATGCAGTGATTGTTCTTCATATCCTCTTTTTTTTCCTCTCTTTCTTTCTCTTCCTTTTTCCATAATCTTCCCTTCATCCTTATTCTTTCATCCGTCTTCCCTTAACCTCGGCCTCCACGTCATTCTCCCTTCATCCTTACCCTTGCCGTTCACCACGTCATCCCCTCTTCATCCTCGTCCTCGTCGTCCACGTTCTTCACGCCCCTATCTCCAGAGGATAGTTCAACACGTGCAGCGTCTCTCATCCCGCCTGTCACATCCCAGCCTCGATATATTTAACGTTAGGTCCTCCTCCTCCTTCTCCTCCTCCTCCTCCACCTTCTCCTCCTCCTTCCCCTTCCCTTCTCATGTTCCTTCTCTGCCTTTCCTGCTCACACTTTTTTCCTCCAACTCTCAATATACCTATGCCTCCTTCTGTTTCTCCAGCTTCTCCTCGTATTCTTCCTACTATTTCTTCTTCCTTTCTTCCTAATCCTTTTCATTCTTCCGCATCTCTTCTCCGCTCTGTTCCGTTTCCTTTTCCTGATTTTATTCTTTCCCTTCTTGTTTCTCTTCCTTTTCTTTTCCTCTTCTTTTTCTTCTTCCTCCTCTTCCTTTGCTTCATCACCTTCCTCATTATCTTCCTCTTATTCTTGCTCCTCCACCTCTTGCTTTTGTGTCGTCTCTTCCTTCCTTCATCCTCCTATTCCTCTTACTTCTACTGACTCCACCACCCTCTTTCTCTATTCCTCTCTCTTCTTTTGCTTATCCTGCTCAAATTCTTGCTCATCCTCTTTCTTCTCCCTCTTCGAATACTCCCCGTCCTCTTCTTCTTCTTCCTCCTCTTTCTCATTCCTTTCTTCTTATCCCTCTTCCTTCTTCTGCGTCTCTTGCTCCTTCCCTTCCTCCTCTTATTCGTCCTCTGTGCCTCCTCTTCTTCATTAACGTCTTATTACTCGTACTCCTACTTCTGATGTATTTCTTTGTGTATGAACCTCTGTCCTGCGTGGCAGTGAGAAGTGATACCACCCTCAGTGTCAAGACCTGACTGAATTACTCAGAATAGGCAAACTGTACTACAAGCTCTGCCAATGAATTTGTTAAACTAACTAACTACTTCTCCCCCTCTTTTTCTTTTTATTATTTTCAAATTTTCCCGTTTTCTATCTTGACATTTTTCATTGCACCTTTCTTTCAATTCGTCTCCTCTAATCAATATTATCTTCTATCATCGATGTTTTCGTCTTCCTCTCATTTTCCTCTCTTATTAGTGTCTATTTAGCTTTTCCCTTAATTCTAACTTTGTCATTTTGTCACTTTTTATCCTATTTATCCTCTAATTTCCTTCATTGCGTATTGTTTGCCCTCTTTTTTTCTTTCTTTTGCTCGTTCTTCCTCTCATATGTCCTCCTGTTATTTTTTTCGGTCTCTTTTTTTTCTTCATTTCATCTTCCATTCGTTTCTCTCCTGAGCAAATTAGGCGGAGAGATAATCCATTAATACGGCGTTTTTAATATGTCTTCCTATTACCCCTTTTACTTCCTCTCTCCGCTTCCATTCTCTTTTTATTATTTCTTCCTCTATCTTGCATCATTACTCATCACCCCTCTTCTTGCATTTCTTCTTCCTCTGCCATCTTCCATTTCTTCCTGTATCAGTCTTCTCTTCTTCATTTGACATTTTCTCTTATCTTCCATTTCCATTATTTCTCCTGCATCATCATTTTCTTCCCCTACCTTCTTATTTCTAATTTTCTTCCCTTTTATTTGTTATATATTTCTCTTCTCTCCGTTTTCCCTTTTCATTCTTCTTCCCTTCATTATCGCCACCTGGCATTCTTCTTTTGTCTGTCTACTATTATTATTCTCCTTTTCTGCTATTTTTTTCTGTTCTCCTCCCCTTTCTTCTCCATTATCATTCTGTCCCTGATGTCCAGCGTTCTTTTCTTTCCTTTTTTTTCTCCTCTGTTATTTTCGTACCTTCCTCTCCTCCACCCCCACCATAAGTCCACCATGTCAGCACCAACATCTTGATCTCATCAAGGAAACGTCGGCCACTTACCGATCACAAAATGCTCTCGTGTATGAAAGGCTGTGAAGTTTGATTCAGCCCGAGGAATGTAAACACCATCCACCTAACACACGACCTGACGATCGCCCCCTCATGACTATAAATGAGTCTTTCGTGTGTTATGACACTTACATGTGCAAACACTCGCGTGTCTGAATAAATAAGCACATTGCACACCAAGGCAAATGGACCAGAATAAATAGACGTTGATATCGATGACGTCAAGATTAAATTTGGATTTTTGCTATTTGCTAATAAGTCATTGGCTATCATATTTTTATTTCCGAGATATGTTAATGTTGTTAGGTAACCCGACTTATGTGTACATGTTTAGTGATTTGAAAATCTTGTTATGCAAGGTTAGGTAAATTCCTGCACTGTATATGAAACTTTTGCTCTTTTGAAACACACGCACACTCATTATATATATATATATATATATATATATATATATATATATATATATATATATATATATATATATGCAAGTAAATCACTGTAGGTGCGCGTGATCCAGGTATATGCTGATAACCACAAGGAAAAAGAAAACACGAAGTTCCCAAGCGCTTCCGTGTAATTCAAATCTTCAGGGGTGAGTACAGACTAAGGAGAAGTACAAAACAAGGTGTGGTTATCAGCATATATATATATATATATATATATATATATATATATATATATATATACTGTATGTGTGTGTGTGTATGTGTGTAAAAATGCAGAGTGAATAATCTAGGGGTTGATATACGTGGATGCAGTAAGCAAGGAGCACACACACAAGAATCACTGTACGTGACAGACAAATTTATGTTATGAAAGGGATAAGAAGATTATCATGTTTACTAAGTAATTTAATAACATTTATATTAAGTATTGATTAAGTTAGTTTATTAGGAACATTAAATAACACGAGTAAAACAAAATATGCAATTATCAAAACAAAAGTAACAACTATGCATTCGTCAAAACACACCAGAATATTACCCAAATCTTACTTTAACATTAAATATTCCTATTTTAAACAACAACACAAAAAACTGCTGCAAATGGCAGCTCAGGTAGCATGTCTAGGTTGCGATGGCCAACCACAAGAAACCAGGGATTAACGCCGTATTCCAGTACCATGAAACCATCACAACACCACTAGCAGTAGTCCGTAATACAATTCGTCGTCCACATCCCGGGAGAAGAGGAACACGGTATGCCGCAGAAAAGAGACTCAACTTACTAGGCAGATACACTTGCCTCGATACCTCGGTCTCATCGTCAGATGTGAAACTCGTCTCATAGTCGGATGGGAAACTGGTTCTAATACGGTTCTCACTGAGGTCAAATAGCTTCGTGAAGCAGTTTCTTCTCCTGGGGTCAAGTTGGAGCAAGTGTTGGTTATGGTGGTAGAGAGAGGAGGGGACAGAGTCGTTACATCTCTCCCCCTGAAGTGGGATCTTCTCGGGAAGATTCGGCTATAAAAATGAAGATGATGTCCGGACGAGCGATGGTGAGCTGGTTCTGGATATTGTATCGGCTAACAAGTTATCCTTCGCTTTGATGTGCCGTATTGTGATGTAGTAGGGTTGCAGACGTAAGGACCAATGTAGCAAACGCTGGTTTGAAAAATTGTTCCGACCCAAGAATGTCAAGGGGTTGTAATCCGTATACATCAGCAGGGGTCGAGTGCCATATAGTTAGCACTCGATTTTTTTTTTGCAGAGTTGATGCTGAGTAGTTCGTTTTCAATGGTACTGTATGCCAGTTGAATTTTGTTGAGTTTTCAGAGTGATAGGCAACAGGATGCAGGACCTCTTTATAATCCTCTTCCAGTAGAATGGCCCCTGTAGCATGGTTAGGGGACGTCAGTACAAGATCACTGGCCAGGAACTGCTTCAGTTGATCATAGGATCCTGGTAGACAGTAGTCCAGCGGAAGGAGACTTTCCCACTGGTAAGAAGGGTCAAAGGGGCGGCGACAGCAGTGAAGTTAGGGCAGTAGCGACGGTAAAATCCAGCCATGCCCAGGAAGCACATGAGAGCCTTCCGAGTTGTAGAAGTAGGGAAGTTTAGGATGGTTTCGACATTGGCCTTCTTTGGACGGACCCGCCCCTGGCCGAACACGTGTTCTAGGTAGATCACAGTAGCTCTGCAGAAGGTGGTCTTGGCTAGGTTGATGGTAAGGCGCACCTCCTCCAACCTCTGTAGGACGGACGACAGTTGTACTAGATGGTGAGATCAAGTCTCTGAAAGGACCAGAATGTCATCCAAGTACACGTATACACCCTGGATGTCTTACAAGGGGAAATAAATAAGTCTTTAGAAGGTGGCTGGACTATTCTTCATCCCCAAAACCACAACTAGATACTGATATAGGCCAAAAGGAGTTAACTCTCTCACCGTAGTCATGCACATCAATACCGCCAC
Source organism: Homarus americanus (assembly GCF_018991925.1). Lineage (NCBI taxonomy): Eukaryota > Metazoa > Arthropoda > Malacostraca > Decapoda > Nephropidae > Homarus > Homarus americanus. Next base: position 17,503 of record NW_024752700.1, read on the forward strand.
CACTCCAGTGCAAACTCCAGCAGTCACAGTGGGTGCCCATCCTCTCCAGTTAGTGCACTCTGCCAAACTCCTGGGTGTTACCATAGACCACAAGCTGGACTGGAAGGCCCATGTAAACAAAATAATCAAGGCAGCCTCGTACCGACTCTATATGCTACGACGACTCAGGTCACTTGGGGCACCCACGCCAGATCTGAGGACTATCTACAACGCCTTTATTCTCCCCAAATTAACGTATGCGTTACCAGCCTGGTCGTCTTCTCTCTACTCTATCCAATAACGTCAACTAGAGATGGTACAGAAAGGGCCTGCAGAATCATGCTCGGCGCAGACTACTACGGCTACAACAACGCTCTCTCCACCCTGGAAATGCCATCCCTCAGTGACCTCCACCACCAAGCACTAGAAAGGTTTGGCCGTGGACTACTGCACCATCCTTGTCATCGCTACCTCCTGCCACCGGCAGTCCCCCGCCCACCTCGCGCACTCCGCCACTACAACAAAATTCAGCCCATAAGAGCCCGCAGTGATGGATATAAGAATAACACCAACCCATCTATTGTTGAAATAATAAACAATTAATGATTTTTGTACTGTACAGCCCAGTAAATGTATTGAACGCAAATCATTATGTCTAAATCACATGTAAGTTTGTATATTTTCAGACACCTGCTGCAACTCTATTAATAAACCGTTTATTATTATTATTATTATTATTATTATTATTATTATTATTATTATTATTATTATTATTATTATTATTATTATTATTATTATTATTATTATTATTATTATTAAAAGAGACTCAGCTTACCAAGCAGACATACTTGCCTTGATACCTCGGTCTCATAGTCATATGGGAAACTGGTTTTATAAACGGGTGGGAAACTGGTTCTGAAACGGTGCTCACTGAGGTCGATTTGCTTTGTGAAGCAGTTTCTTCTTCTGGTGTAAAGTTGGAGCAAGTAATGGTTATGGTGGTAGAGTGACGAACATTTTGCATTCCTTGCAAGGAACCTTGAGCACCTTAGCTTTCGTTTTTATTCAAGACATCCCTTTTCCCTGTGTGATTTTATCAAGATTTATCTTATCCACGTTTTCATTGTGGATCTACATGAAATATATATATATATATATATATATATATATATATATATATATATATATATATATATATATATATATATATATATATATATATATATATATATATATAAATATATATATATACATACATACATATATATATATTTCATTAGCCCAATAGCACGCGGACTTCCTGGTGGTCCAGCGGTTAGCGTTCCCCGGTCACAGTCATGGGCTAGTGGGCCGTGGGTTCGAATCCTGGCGGGTTGAGGTGTTGATTGTATATACTGTATATATACTGGCGTAATCGCCGCCCTCCGGGCGGCTCTTTCGCTAGGCCACGATAGGCTCCACATTGTCTCATTGTAGTGTATTAATTAAGGTAGACCACATTTTTGGTTTTGCCATTAGCAGCAAGTATGTACAGATTTTTGCCAGTTCCCACTCTGGAGCATCCAACATAGAACTGTCCATGAGAGAAGCAAGGAAACACCAGATTTAGGCCAATCATCTTTAGGGGCTGTCCCTGGCTTTTGTAGATGGTCATTGCAAAGCTCAC
>NW_024752701.1:0-31293 GCF_018991925.1 Homarus americanus
ACATTGTACTTTAATTTAGTTACATCATTGCTGGTGACCAGGCATGGTAGGTGGCCAGGCATGGTAGGTGATGCAGGAGATGATGAGTGACCAGGCACGTTGGGTGACACAGGTGATGGCAGGAAACACTACATAGAAGCAGTGAAGCAGTTGCAGCATTTTATGTATACTACTTTAATTTGGTCCTTATAGGAATAAAGATAAATTTTAACATGATAATTGTTTTCTTTATTGCAATTCAAGTCTAGATACAGCATGTAAATAAACCATAACTTATATAACTAATAATATTTCCTGGTAAAACTGGTAATGTTTGTGCAGAGCAAAGAGTAAAAATTACAATACTTTCCTAATGTGGCCCAGAAATAAGAAAGATGAAACATAGCTGTGTGTGTGTGTGTGTGTGTGTGGGGGGGGTGAACATATGTGAAGGCCACTCAGTGAGCTGTGCTGGCTTGGCTGACTCACTGCGCCTCCCATGGCGGCGTCCTGCTTTGCGTCTCAGTCAGCAGGTTGACTGCTAGGCTGAACTGTGGCATACTCAGGCGATGGTTTGAGTGTGGCAGAGCTATTTTTTGTACATAATATGTGCTGTTGTATTTTGCGATATTCTATGTATCAATTTTATTGTTTATCACAGCTATTTTTGTTTAAAAAGTGGTTATAGCTACAGGCATCGACATAAATAAACAGTTAACAAATTGCTGACTAAATAAGTTTTAAAGGGGACAAAGTTGGGATACCTGGAAGATCGAGTTAAATTGAATTAATAAAATGCATCACCTCCGACCTCCCACGTACACCTCTGACACTCCCAGGTACACCTCTGACACTACAGAGGTACACCTCTGACAATCCCAGGTACACCTCTGACACTACCAGGTATGCCTCTGACACTCCCAGGTACACCTCTGACACTCCCAGGTACACCTCTGACACTCCCCAAGATATCCTCTGGCACTCCCAGGTACTGGCACTAGGTGCTCACTGACATTCCGTAGTACACCTCTGACCTCCAGGTACACCTCCTGGCCTCCCAGGTACACCTCCTGGCCTCCAGGTACACCATGACATTGCCAGGTACACCTCCGACACTTCCAGGAACCTCGACCTCCCAGGTACACTTCTCCACCTCCCAGGTGCACCTCCGACACTCCCATGCCTCCTGACACTCCAAGGTACCTCCTGACACTCCAGGGTACACCTCTGACAATCCAGGTACACCTCAGACACTCCCAGGTACACCTCAGACACTCGGTCACCTCTGACGCTCCCAAGTGCAGCTCCCACACTCAGGCACACCTCTGCGCTCCCAGGTACACCTCAGACACTCCCAAGTGCCGCTGAAAGTCCCATGACACCTCTGACACTCCCAAGTACACCTCGACACTCCCAGGTACATCTCCGACACTCCCAGGTACACCTCCGACACTCCCAGTGCACTTCTTACACTCCTGGTACACCTCCGCCTCCCAAGTACACCTCTGACTCCCAGGTACACCTCACACCTCTCAAGTACCTCAGACACTCCAAGGTGCACCTCCTGACACTCCCAAGTGCACCTCTGACACTGCCAGGTACTCACTGACATTCCTCTTGCACCTCCGACCTCCCAGGTACACCTCTGACACTCCCAGGTACCTCCGACACTCCAGGTACACCTCTGACACTTCAGGTACCTCTGACAAACCACCAGGTACACCTCTGACCTCCCAGGTACACCTCCTGACACTCCAGACACACCTCTGACACTCCCAGGTATACCTCTGACACTCCCAGGTACACCTCTGACACTGCCAGGTACTCCACTGACATTACCTGGTACACCGCTCGACCTCTCAGGTACACCTCAGACACTCCCAGGTACACCTCAGACACTGCCAGGTACACCACAGACACTCAGGTACCTCTGATCCAAGCACCCCTCTGACACTCCAGGTACACCTCAGTGCTCCCAGGTGCACCTCTGACTCTCCCAAGTGCCTCTGACACTCCAGGCACCTCCTGACACTCCCAGGTACACCTCCAGACACTCCAGGTACACCTCTGACAGTCCCTGTACACCTCCCAGACACTCCCAAGTACCTCCCAGCCTCCCAGGTGCATCTCCGACACTCCCAGGTACACCTCCGACCTCCCAGGTACACTTCTTCCCAATCCCAGGTACACCTCCAACACTCCCAGGTACACCTCTGACACTCCAAGTGCCTCCGACACTCTCAGGCACATCTGACACTCCCAGGCACCCCAGACACTCCCAGGTACACTTCTCACACTCCCAGGTACACCTCCGACACTCCCAAGTACACCTCTGACACTCCCAGGTCCACCACTGACATTCCCTTGTACACCTCTGACACTCCCAGGTACACCGCTGACACTGCCAGGTACACCTCGACACTCCACAGAACATGTCCGACACTCAGGTACACTTCTCACACTCCCAGGTACACCTCTGATACTCAAGGTACACCTCAGACACTCCCAGTACACTTCTCCACACTCTTTGGTACACCTCTGTCCTCCCAAGTACATCCTTCACTCCTGGTTCTCCCTACCCTCCCAGGTACACCCAGACACTCCAGGTATTCCTCAGACACTCCCAGGTACACCTCTGACCTCCCAGGTACACCTCAGACGCTCCTAGGTCACCTCTCACACTCCCAGGTACACCTCTCCACCTCCCAGGTACTCCTGTGACACTCCTTGGTACTTCTCTTACACTCCCAGGTACACCTCAGACACTCCCAGGTACACCTCAGACCTCCCAGGTACACCCCAGACACTCCCAGGTACACTTCCTCACACTCTTTGGTCACACCTCTGCCCTCCCAGGTACACCTCTTTCTCTCCTGGTTCTCCCCTGACCTCCCAGGTACACCTCAGACACTCCCAGGTACACCTCTGACCTCCCAGGGCACACCTCCTGACCTCCCAGGTACCTCCTGACACTCCCAGGTACCTCAGACGCTCCTAGGTACACCTCTCACCTCCAGGTACACCTCTCCACTCCCAGGCACACCTCCCTGGCACTCCCAGGTACACCCTGACACTGCTAGGTACACCTCTGACACTCTATGTACACCTCCGACACTCCCAGGTACACCTCTGCCACTCCCAGGTATTCCACTGACACCCTTGGCACACGCCTGACACCCCAGGTACACCCTGACACTCCCAGGTACACCTCCAACACTCCCAGGTATACCTCTGACACTCCCAGGTACACCTCTGACACTGCCAGGTACTCCACTGACCTGGTACACCGCTGACACTGCCAGGTACACCTCAGACACCCCAGGTACACCAGACACTGCCAGGTACACCACAGACACTCCCAGGTACACCCTCAGACACCCAAGTGCACCCCTCCCAAGTGCACCTCTGACACCCAGCCACCTCTCGACACTCCCAGGTACACCTCAGACACTCCCAGGTACACCGCTGACAGTCCCATGTACACCTCTGACACTCCCAAGTACACCTCTGACACTCCCAGGTACATCTCCGACACTCCCAGGTACACCTCCGACACTCCCAGGCCACTTCTTACAATCCCAGGTACACCTCCGACACTCCCAGGTACACCTCTGACACTCCCAAGTACACCTCCGACACTCTCGGGCACACCTCTGACACTCCCAGGTACACCCCAGACACCCCCAGGCACCCTCTCACACTCCCAGGTACACCTCCGACACTCCCAAGTACACCTCTGACACTCCCAGGTACACCACTGACATTCCCTTGTACACCTCTGACACTCCCAGGTACACCGCTGACACTGCCAGGTACACCTCCGACACTCCCACGAACATGTCCGACACTCGCAGGTACACTTCTCACACTCCCAGGTACACCTCTGACACTCCAAGGTACACCTCAGACACTCCCAGGTACACTTCTCACACTCTTTGGTACACCTCTGTCACTCCCAAGTACACCTCCTTCACTCCCCAGGTACACCCCAGACACTCCCAGGTATTCCTCAGACACTCCCAGGTACACCTCTGACACTCCCAGGTACACCTCAGACGCTCCCAGGCACACCTCTCACACCCCCAGGCACACCTCTCACACCCCAGGTACCCTGTGACATCCCTTGGTACTTCTCTACACTCCCAGGTACACCTCAGACACTCCCAGGTACACCTCAGACACCCCAGGTACACCCCAGACACTCCCAGGCACACTTCACACTTTGGTACACCTCTGACACTCCCAGGTACACCTCTTTCTCTCCCTGCTCTCCCCTGACACCCCAGGTACACCTCAGACACTCCCAGGTACACCTCTGACTCCCAGGTACACCTCTGACACTCCCAGGTACACCTCTGACACCCCAGGCACACCTCAGACGCCCTAGGTACACCTCTCACACTCCAGGTACACCTCTCACACTCCCAGGCACACCCTGACACTCCCAGGTACACCGCTGACACTGCTAGGTACACCTCTGACACTCTATGTACACCTCCGACACTCCCAGGTACACCTCTGCCACTCCCAGGTATTCCACTGACACTCCTTGGTACACGCCTGACACTCCCAGGTACACCTCTGACACTCCCAGGTACACCCCTTGACACTCCCAGGCACACCTCAGACACTCCCAGGTACACCCCAGACACTCCCAGGTACACTTCTCACCACTCGTGCCACCTCCGACACTCCCAGGTACACCTCTGACACCCAGGCACACCTCTGACACCCCAGGTACAGCCTGACACCCCAGGCACACCTCTGACACCCGAGAACCTGACACCCCAGGTACCCACTGACACCCCTGTTACACCCCTGACACCCCAGGCACACCTCTGACACCCCAGGTACACCCCAGACACCAGGCACACCTCTCACACCCTAGGCACACCTATGACACCCCAGGTACCCTCTGTCACCCCTGACACCCTCTAACACTCCCAGGCACACCGCTGACACTCCCAGGTACACCGCTGACACGCCAGGTACACCTCAGACACTGCCAGGTACACCTCAGACACTGCCAGGTACACCTGAGACACCCCAGGTACACCTCAGACACTCCCAGGTACACCCGCTGACACTGCCATGCACACCTCTGACACTCAGGTACACCTCTCACACCTCGCAGGTACACCTCCGACACTCCCAGGTGCACACCTCTGACACTCCAGGTACACCCTGACACTCCCAGGTACACCTCTGACACTGCTAGGGTACACCTGACACTCCCAGGAACACCTCCGACACTGCCAGGTACTCCACTGACATTCCCTGGTACACTCCAACACCCCAGGCACACCTCTGACACTCCCAGGCACACGTCCGACACCCTAGGTACACCCTCTGACATTCCCAGGTACACCTTGACACTCCAGGTACACCTCTGACACTCCCAGGTACACCTCTGATACCCCAGCTACCCCTCTGACACTCCCAGGTACACCTCTGACACTAGGGCACACCCCTGACACTCCCAGGTACACCCCTGACACTCCCAGATATACCTCTGACACCCCAGGTACACCTCTGACACTGCCAGGTACTCCACTGACATTCCCTGGTACACCTCTGACATTCCCAGGTACACGTCCGACACCCAGATACACCTCTGACACTCCCAGGTACAGCTCTGACACTCCCAGGCACACCCCTGACACTCCAGGTACCCACTGACACTCCCCTGTTACACCCCTGACACTCCCAGGCACACCTCTGACACTCCCAGGTACACCCCAGACACTCCCAGGTACATTTTCACCTTAGGTACACCTATGACACTTCTATACTCCACTGACATTCCCTGGTACACCTCACACCCCAGGCACCCTCCGACACCCCAGGCACACGTCTGACACCCAGGCACACCTCTGACAACCAGGGCACACCTCTGACACCCCAGGCACACCTTTGACCCCAGGCACACCTCTGACACCCCAGGCATACCCTCTGACACCCCAGGCACACCCCTGACACCTGCCAGGTACACCCCAGACACCCCACACCCTCTGACACCCCTGGCACACCTCCGACACCCCAGGTACACCTCCGACACTCCCAGGCACACCTCTGACACTCCCAGGTACACCTCCGACACTCCTCAGGTACACCTCTGACACTCCCAGGTACACCTCTGACACTCTGGTACACCTGATACTCCCAGGTACACCTCTGACACTCCCCAGGTACACCCTCCGACACTCCCAGGCACACCTCCGACACTCCCAGGCACACCTCTACACTCCCAGGTACACCCGACACTCACAGCACCTCTGACACTCCCAGGTACACCTCCGACACCTCGGCACACCCTGACACCCCAGGCACACCCCAGACACTCCACACGCACACTTCACACTCCCAGGTACACCTCCGACACTCCCAAGTACACCTTCGACACCCCAGGCACACCTCTGACACTCCCAGGCACACCTCTGACATTCCCCTGGTACACCTCTGACACTCCCACACCTGTGACACTCCCAGGTACACCTCCGACACTTGGTACACCCCTCCGACACTCCTAGTAAACTTCTTACACCCCAGGCACACCTCCGACACTCCGGTACACCTCTGACACTCCCAGGTACACCTCCGACACTCTGTACACCTCTGACACTCCCAGGTACACCCCAGACACTCACAAGTACACCTCCGACACTCCCAAGTACACCTCTGACACTCCCAGGTACACCTCTGACATTCCCTGGTACACCTCTGACACTCCCAGGTACACCGCTGACACTGCCAGGTACACCTCCGACTCTCCCACGAACACCTCCGACATTCCCAGGTACATTTCTCACACTCCCAGGTACACCTCTGACACTCCCAGGAACACCTCTGACACCTCCTGTACACCTCTGACACTCCCAGGTACACTTTCACACTCTTTGGAACACCTGACACTCCCAGGCACACCCTCTTCACTCCCCTGGTTCTCCCATGACACCCCAGGCACACCTCACACACTCCCAGGCACACCTCAGACACCCCAGGCACACCTCTGACACCCCAGGCACACCTCAGACACTCCTAGGCACACCTTCACACTCCCAGGCACACCTCTCACACTCCCAGGCACTCCTGCTGACACTCCCTGGTACTCTCTGACACTCCCCAGGCACACCCCAGACACTCCCAGGCATATCTCAGACACTCCCAGGTACACCTCAGACACTCCCAGGCACACCTCTGACACTCCCAGGCACACCGCTGACACTGCCAGGTACACCTCTGACACTCCCAGGTACACCTCTGACACTCCCAGGCACACCTCTGACACTCCCAGGTACACCTCTGACACCCCTGTGCACACTTCACACTCCCCAGGTACACCTCCCGACACTCCCAGGTACACCTCTGACACCCAGGTACACCTCTCTGACACTCCAGGTACACCTCTGACACTCCCCAGGTACACCTCTGACACCCTGCACACCTCTGACACTTGCACACCTCTGACACTCCCAGGTACCCACTGACACTCCAGGTACACCCTGACCCTCCCAGGCACACCTCTGACACTCCCAGGTACACCTCTGACACTCCCAGGTACACCTCTGACACTCAGGAACACCTCCCGACACTCCCAGGTACACTTCACCCCAGGCACACCTCCGACACTCCCAGGCACACCTCTCTGACACCCCAGGTACACCTCTGACACTACAGGGTACACCTCTGACAATCCCAGGCACACCTCTGACACTCCCCAGGTACACCTCTGACACTCCCAGGCACACCTCTGACACTCCCAGGTACACCTCTGACACTCCCAGATATACCCTGACACTCCCAGGCACACCTCTGACACTGCCAGGTACCCACTGACATTCCCTAGTACACCTCTGACACTCCCCAGGCACACCTCTGACACCCCAGGCACACTCCTGACACTCCCCAGGCACACCGCTGACATTGCCAGGTACACCTCCGACACTTCCAGGAACACCTCCTGACACTCCCAGGCACACTCTCACACTCCCAGGCACACCTCCGACACTCCCACGCACACCCTCTGACACTCCCAGGCACACCTCTGACACTCCAGGACACACCTCTGACAATCCCAGGTACACCTTGAGACACCCCAGGTGCCACCTCAGACACTCCAAGGTACACCTCTGACACTCCCAAGTGCAGCCTCTGACACCCCAGGCACACCTCTGACACTGGTACACCTCAGACACTCCCCAGCACACCGCTGACAGTCCCATACACCTCTGACACTCCCAGGCACACTCTGACACTCCCCAGGCACATCTCTGACACCCCAGGCACACCTGACACCCCAGGTACACCCCCACACTCCCTGGCACACCTCCGACACCCCAGGCACACCTCTGACACTCCCAGGCACACCTCCGACACCTCAGGCACACCAGACACTCCAAGGTGCACCTCTGACACCCCAAGTGCACCTCTGACACTGCCAGGTACTCCACTGACATTCCCTGGTACACCTGACACTCCCAGGCACACCTCTGACACTCCCAGGCACACCACCCCAGGCACACCTCTGACACTCCAGGCACACTCTGACAATCCAGGCACACCTCTGACACTCCCAGGTACACCTCTGACACTCCCAGGCACACCTCTGACACCCCAGGCATACCTCTGACACTCCCAGGCACACCCTGACACTGCCAGGCACTCCACTGACACACCTGGTACACCGCTGACACTGCCAGGCACACCTCAGACACCCCCAGGCACACCCCAGACACTGCCAGGCACACCACAGACACTCCCCAGGCACACCCCTGACACCCCAGGCACACCTCTGACACCCCAGGCACACCTCAGACAATCCAAGGTGCACCTCTGACTCCCAAGCAACCCCTGACACCCCAGGCACACCTCTGACACCAGGCACACCCCAGACACTCCCAGGCACACCGCTGACAGTCCCATGCACACCTCTGACACCCCCAAGTACACCTCTGACACTCCCCAGGCACACCCTCCGACACTCCCAGGCACACCTCCTGACACTCCCCAGGCACACCTCACAATCCCAGGTACACCCCCTGACACTCCCAGGTACACCTCTGACACCCCAGGCACACCTCCTGACACCCCCAGGCACACCCTGACACCCAGGCACACCCCTGACACCCCCAGGCACACTCTGACACTCCCCAGGCACACCTCCGACACCCCAGCACACCTCTGACACCCCAGGTCACACCACTGACACTTCCCTTGTACACCCCTGACACTCCCAGGCACACCTCTGACACTGCCAGGCACACCTCCTGACACCCCAGGCACATGTCCGACACTCTCCAGGCACACCTCTCACACCCCAGGCACACCTCTGATACCTGCACACCCCAGACACTCCCCAGGCACACTTCTCACCTTTGCACACCTCTGACACCCCAAGACACACCTCCTCTCACCCCTGGTTCCACCCCTCACAATCCCAGGCACACCCCAGACACTCCCCAGGTATTCCCTCAGACACCCCAGGCACACCCTGACACCCCAGGGCCACCTCCCAGACACTCCCAGGCACACCTCTCACACCCCAGCACCCCCACACCCCAGGCACCCTGTGACACCCCTGGCACTCTCCGACACCCCAGGCACACCCCAGACACCCCAGGCACACCAGACACCCCAGGCACACCCAGACACTCCCAGTGCACACCTCTCACACCTTGGCACACCTCTGCCACTCCCCAGGCACACCTCCTTACTCCCTGGTTCTCCCTGACACTCCCCAGGCACACCTCAGACACTCCCCAGGCACACCTCTGACACTCCAGGTGCACACCCTCTGACACTCCCCAGGTACACCTCTGACACTCCCCAGGCACACCCTCAGACACCCTAGGCACACCTCTGACACTCCAGGCACACCTCTGACACTCCCCAGGCACACCCTGACACTCCAGGCACACCTCTGACACCGCCAGGCACACCTCTGACACTCCAGGCACACCTGACACTCCCCAGGCACACCTCTGACACCCCAGGCATCCACTGACACTCCTTGGCACACCCCTGACACCCCAGGCACACCTCTGACACTCCCCAGGCACACCTCCTGACACTCCCCAGGCATACCTCTGACACCCCAGGCACACCCTGACAGCACCCACTGACATTACCTGGCACACCGCTGACACTGCCAGGCACACCTCAGACACCCCAGGCACCCCAGACACTGCCAGGCACACCACAGACACCCCCAGGCACACCTCAGACACTCCAAGTGCACCCTGACACTCCCAAGCACACCTCTGACACTCCCAGGCACACCTCTGACACCCCAGGCACACCTCAGACACTCCAGGCACACCGCTGACAGTCCCATGTACACCTCCTGACACTCCCCAAGCACACCTCTGACACTCCCAGGTACATCTCCGACACTCCCCAGGCACACCTCCGACACTCCCAGGCACACTCTCACAATCCCAGGCACACCTCCGACACTCCCACACCTCTGACACTCCCAAGCACACCTCCGACACTCTGGCACACCTCTGACACCCCAGGCACACCCCAGACACTCCCAGGTGCCACCTCACACCCCAGGCACACCACACCTGACACCCCAAGCACACCTGACACCCCAGGCACACCACTGACATTCCCTGTACACCCCTGACACTCCCCAGGCACACCGCTGACACTGCCAGGCACACCTCCGACACCCCACGAACAGTCCGACACTCCGCAGGCACACCCTCACACCCCAGGCACACTGACACCCAGGCACACCAGACACCCCAGGCACACCTTCCCACACCCCTTGCACACCTCTGTCACCCCAAGCACACCTCCTCTCACCCCAGGCACACCCCAGACACTCCAGGCATTCCTCAGACACTCCCCAGGCACACCTCTGACACCCAGGCACACCCCAGACGCCCTAGGCACACCTCCACACTCCCCAGGCACACCTCCCACACCCCAGGCACTCCCAGACACTCCTTGCACTTCTCTTACACCCCGGCACACCTCAGACACTCCCCAGGCACACCCCAGACACCCCAGGCCACCCCAGACACCCCCAGGCACACTTCTCACACTCTTGGTACACCTCTGACACTCCCAGGTACACCCCTTTCTCTCCCCTGGTTCCCCTGACACCCCAGGCACACCTCAGACACTTGCACACCTCCTGACACTTGGCACACCTCTGACACTCCCAGGCACACCTCTGACACTCCCAGGCCACCTCAGACGCCCTAGGCACACCTTCACACTCCAGGCACACCTCTCACACTCCCCAGGCACACCTCTGACACTCCCAGGCACACCGCTGACACTGCTAGGTACACCTCTGACACTCTATGCACACCTGACACCCCAGGCACACCTCACTCCCAGGCATTCCACTGACACCCTGGCACACGCCTGACACCCCAGGCACACCTCTGACACCCCAGGCACACCTGACACCCCAGGCACACCCTCAGACACCCAGGCACACCCCAGACACCCCAGGCACACTTCACACCCAAGGCACACCTGACACCCCAGGCACACCTCTGACACTCCCTGGCACACCTCTGACACCCCAGGCACAGCTCTGACACTCCCAGGCACACCTCTGACACTCTGAGGAACACCTGACACTCCCAGGTACCCACTGACACTCCCTGTCACACCTGACACACCCAGGCACACCTCTGACACTCCCCAGGCACCCCAGACACTCCCCAGGCACACTTCTCACACCCCAGGCACACCTATGACACTTCTAGGCACTCCCTGTCACTCCCTGATACACCCTAACACTCCCCAGGCACACCGCTGACACCCCAGGCACACCGCTGACACTGCCAGGCACACCTCAGACACTGCCAGGCACACCTCAGACACTGCCAGGCACACCTGAGACACCCCAGGGCCACCCTCAGACACTCCCAGGCACACCGCTGACACTGCCATGCACACCCCTGACACTCCCAGGCACACTTCACACTGCAGGCACACCCCTGACAATCCCAGGCACACCCTCTGACACTCCCAGGCACACCTCTGACACCCCAGGCACACTTGACACTCCCCAGGCACACCTCTGACACTCCCAGGCACACCTCTAACACCCCAGGTACTCCACTGACATTCCGTGGCACACTCTGACACTCCCAGGCACACTGGACACTGCCAGGTACACCTGACACTCCCAGGAACACCTCCGACACTGCCAGGCACTCCACTGACATTCCCCTGGTACACCTCCAACACTCCCAGGCACACCTCTGACACCCCCAGGCACACGTCCGACACCCAGGCACACCTCTGACATTCCCAGGCACACCTTGACACCCAGGCACACCTCTGACACTCCCCAGGCACACCTCTGATACTCCGGCACCCCTCTGACACCCCAGGCACACCTCTGACACCCCAGGCACACCTCTGACACTCCCAGGCACACCTCTGACACTCCCAGATATACCTCTGACACTCCCCAGGCACACCTCTGACACTGCCAGGTACTCCACTGACATTCCCTGGCACACCTCTGACATTCCCAGGCACACGTCCGACACTCCAGATACACCCCTGACACTCCCAGGCACAGCTCTGACACTCCCAGGCACACCTCTGACACCCCAGGCACTCCACTGACACTCCCCTGTTACACCCCTGACACCCAGGCACACCTCTGACACCCCCAGGCACACCCCAGACACCCCAGTGCACACTTCACACTCCAGGTACACCCATGACACTTCTAGGCACACTGACATTCCCTGGCACACCCTGACACCCCAGGCACCCCTCCGACACCCCAGGTACACGTCTGACACTTCCAGGCACACCCTCTGACAATCCAGGGCACACCTCTGACACCCCCAGGCACACCTGACACTCCCCAGGCACACCTCTGACACTCCCAGGCATACTCTGACACCCCAGGCACACCTCTGACACTGCCAGGCACACCTCAGACAATCCCAGGTAAACCTCAGACACCCAAGGTGCACCTCTGACACTCCCAAGTGCACCTCTGACACCCCAGGCACACCTCTGACACTCCAGGCACACCTCAGGCACTAGGCACACCGCCGACACCCATGTACACCTCTGACACTCCCAAGCACACCCTGACACTCCCTGGCACACCTCCCACAATGCACACCTCGACACTCCCAGGTACACTTCCGACACCTCAGGCACACCTCTGACACTCCCAGGTACACCTCTGACATCCCCAGGCCACCCTCTGACACTCCCACACTGTGACACTCCCAGGCACACCTGACACCCCAGGCCACTCCGACACTCCCAGGTAAACTCTACACCGGCACACCTGACACTAACAGGCACACCTGACACCCCAGGCACACCTCCGACACCTGGCACACCTCTGACACTCAGGCACACCCCAGACACTCACACGCACACTCTCACACTCCCCACACCACTCCCCAAGCACACCTCCGACACCCTGCACACCTCTGACACCCCAGGCACACCCCTGACATTCCCTGGTACACCTCTGATACTCCCCAAGCACACCTGTGACACCCCAGGCACACCTGACACCCTAGGTACACCTGACACCCTAAATCCACCCCAGGCACACCTCCGACACCCCAGGCACACCTCTGACACCCCAGGCACACCTGACACTCCTGGCACACCTCTGACACCCCCAGGTACGCCCCAGACACTCACAAGTACACTCCGACACACCCCAAGCACACCTCTGACAATCCCAGGCACTCTGACATTCCCCTGCACACCTCTGACACCCCAGGCACACCGCTGACACTGCCAGGCACACTCCGACTCTCCCACGAACACTCCGACATTCCCAGGCACATTTCTCACACCCCAGGTACACCCTCTGACACCAGGAACACTCTGACACCCAAGTCTGCACCCCAGGTACACTTTTCACACCTTTGGCACACCTCTGACACCCCCAGGTACACCTCACCCCTGGCCTCCAGACACTGCACACCTCACACACCCCAGGCACACCTCAGACACCCCAGGCACACCTCTGACACCCAGTACACCCCAGACGTCCCAGGCACACCCTCACACTCCCCAGGCACACCTCTCACCTCCCAGGCACCGTGACACCCCTGGCACCCCCCACACCCCAGGCACACCCCAGACACCCCAGGCATATCTCAGGCACTCCCCAGGCACACCTCAGACACTCCCAGGCACACCTCTGACACTCCCCAGGCACACCGCTGACACTGCCAGGTACACTCTGACACTCCATGCACACCTCTGACACTCCCAGGCACACCTTGACAATCCCAGGTACACCAAACACCCCAGGCACACCCCAGACACCCCCCATGCACACTTCTCACACTCCCAGGCACACCTCCGACATCCCAGGCACACTGACACCCCAGGTACAGCTCTGACACTCCCAGGCACAACCTCTGACACTCCCAGGTACCCACTGACACTCTCGGCACACCCCTGACACCCCAGGCACACCTCTGACACTCCCCAGGTACACCACAGACACTCCCAGGCACACTTCTCACAATCCTAGCACACCCTGACACTTCTAGGTACCCTCTGTTACTCCCCTGACAACTGACACTTCCCCAGGTACACCACTGACATTCCCTGGCACACCTCTGACACTCCCCAGGTACACACTTCACACTTTGGTACACCTCTGACAGTCCCAGGTACACTCTTTCTCTCCTGGTTCTCCACTGACACTCCCAGACACACCTCAGACACTCCAGGTACACTCTGACACCCCAGGCACACTCTGACACTCCCAGGCACACCTCAGACGCCCTAGGCACACCTCTCACACCCAGGCCACCTCTCACACCCCAGGCACACCTCTGACATTCCAGGCACACTGCTGACACTGCCAGGTACACCTCTGACACTCCCAGGCACACCTCTGACACTCCCAGATACCTCTGACACTCCCAGGTACACCTCTGATACTGCCAGGTACTCCACTGACATTCCCTGCACACCTCTGACACTCCCAGGCACACGTCCAACACTCCCCAGATACACCTCTGACACTCCCAGGTACAGCCTGACACCACAGGTACACTTGACACTCCCCAGGTACTCCACTGACACTCTTGTTACACCTCTGACACTCCCCAGGAACACCCCAGACACCCCAGGCACACTCTCACACTCCTAGGCACACCCATGACACTTCTAGGTACCTCTGTCACTCCCAGGCACACCTGAGACACCCCAGGCACACCCCAGACACTCCACAGCACCTCTGACACTTCCAAGTGCACCTCTGACACTTCCGCACACCTCTGACACTCTGAGGCACACCCCTGACACCCCAGGTACCCACTGACACCCCTGGTACACCCCTGACACTCCCCAGGCACACCCTGACACTCTCAGGTACACTCCAGACACCCCAGGCACACTTCTCACACCCTAGTACACCCCTGACACTTCTAGATTCTCCTCTGTCACTCCCTGATACACCCCACACTCCAGGCACACCGCTGACACTCACAGGCACACCGCTGACACTGCCAGGCACACCTCTGACACCCCACACACCCCAGACACCCTAGCACACTCTCACACCCCAGGTACACCTCCGACACTCCAGGCACACCTCAAGGCACACCTGACACTCCCCAGCACTCTGACACTTCCAGGTACACTCAGACACCTATGCACCTCATCAACCTAAGTGCACTTGACGCCCCAGGCACACCTCTGACACTCCCAGGTACACCTCTGACACTCCCAGAACCCACGACACGCCCTGCACACCTCTGACACCCCAGGCACACCTCACATTCCCCAGGCACACCCAGACACCCCAGGTACACTTCTCACACTCCCAGGCACATGTCCGACACCCCATGCACACCTCTGACACCCTGGCACACCTCTGACACCCTAGGCACACCTCTCACACCAGGCACACCTCTGACACCCCAGGCACACCCCACACTCCCAGGTACACCTCTGACACTCCCAGTACACCTCCTGACACTCCAGGCACACCTGACACCCCCAGGCACACCTCTGACACCCCAGGTATCCACTGACTCCAGGCACACGCCTGACAACTCCCAGGTACACTCTCGACATCCCCAGGCACACTTTGACACCCCAGGCACACCTCAGACACCTGGCACCCAGACACTCCCAGGTACACTTCACACTCCCAGGCACACCTGACACTCCCAGGCACACTCTGACACCTCCCTGGCACACCTCTGACACTCCCGGCACACCTCTGACACCCCAGGCACACTCTCTGCCCCAGGCACACCTCCGACACTCCAGGTACACCACTGACACTCCCAGGTACACTCTGACACTCCAGGCACACCTCTGACACTCCCAGGCACACCCCTGACACCCCACATCCTCACACCCCAGGTACACCCATGACACTCCCAGCACCTCTGACACCCCTGGTACACACTCTGACACCCCAGGCACACCACTCTGACACTCCCAGGTACACCCCGACATCCCAGGTACACCTCTGACACTCCCAGGCACACCCCAGACACTCCCAGGCACACCCCAGACACCCCAGGTACACCTCTGACACTCCCAGGTACACTCCTGACACTCCCAGGCACACCTCTGACACCCAGGCACACCTCTCACCTCCCAGGCACACCCGACACTCCCAGGCACACCTCTGACACCTGTGCCACCCTTGACACCCAGGTACACCTCTGACACCCCAGGCACACTGACACCCCTAGGCACACCCCACACCCCAGGTACACCTCTGACACTCCGTGTGCACACCTCTGACACCCCAGGCCACCACTGACACTCCCAGGCACACCCTCTGACACTCCCAGGAACACCTCCACACTCCCAGGCACCCACTGACATTCCCTGGTACACCTCCGACACTCCCCAGGCACACCTCTGACACTCCCAGGCACACCTCCGACACCCCAGGCACACCTCTGACATCCCAGGCACTTTGACACCCAGGTACACCCCTGACACTCCCAGGTACACTCTGATACTCCCCAGGTACCCTCTGACACTCCCAGGCACACCTCTGACACTCCCAGGCACACCTCTGACACTCCCCAGGCACACTCTGACACCCCAGGCATACCTCTGACACTCCCAGGTACACCCCTGACACTGCCAGGCACCACTGACATTCCCTGCACACCCCTGACACTCCCAGGTACACGTCTGACACTCCAGGTACACCTCTGACACCCCAGGTACACCCTGACACTCCCAGGCACACCCCTGACACTCCCAGGTACACCATTGACACTCCCTGGTACACCCTGACACTCCCAGGTACACCTCTGACACTCCCAGGTACACCTCTGACACTCCCAGCACATCTCACACTCTAGGCACATATGACACTCCAGGTATCACTGACATTCCCTGGTACACCTCTGACAATTCCCCAGGCACCTCCGACACTCCCTGGCACACCTCTGACACTCCCAGGCACACCCTGACACTCCAGGGTACCTCTGACACCCAGGGCACACCTTGACACCCCAGGTACACCTCTGACACCCCAGGTACACATCTGACACCCAGGCACACCTCTGACACTCCCAGGCACACCCCAGACACTCCCAGGTAAACTCAGACACTCCCAGGTACACCTCTGACACTCCCAAGTGCACCCCTGACACCCCAGGCACACCTCTGACACTCCCAGGTCACACCCTAGCACCCCAGGTACACCTCTGACACCCCCAGGTACACCTCTGACACCCCAGGCACACCCTGACACTCCAGGTACACCTGACACTCCCAGGCACACCTGACACTCCCAGCACACCCTGACACTGGTACACCTCCGACACTCAGGCACACTCTGACACCCCAGGCACACCCCTCTGACACCCCAGGCACACCTCTGACATCCCCACACCTCTGACACTCCCAGGTACACTCTGACACCCCAGGCACACCCACACTCCCAGGCAAACTCTGACACCCCAGGCACACCTCCGACACTCCCAGGTACACCTCTGACACCAGGCACACCTCCACACTCCAGGCACACTCCTCTGACACCCCAGTACAACCCCAGACACTCACAGGTACACCTCACACTCCAGGTACACTCCGACACCCCAAGCACACCTCTCACACCCCAAGCACACCTCTGACACTCCCCAGGCACACCTGACATCTCTGCACACCCCTGACACCCTAAGCACACCTCTGACACTCCCAGGTACACCTCCCGACACTCCCAGGTACACCCGACACTCCCAGGTACACTTCACTCCCCAGGCACACCTGACACCCCAGGCACACCTCTGACACTCCCAGGCACACCCCGACACCTGGCACACCTCTGACACTCCCAGGCACACTCCCAGACACCCCAAGCACACCTCCGACACTCCCAAGCACACCTCTGACACCCCACACCCTGACATCCCTCATACACCTCTGACACCCCAGGCACACTCTGACACTGCCAGGTACACTACTTCCCACGAACACCGACATCTCAGGCACATTCCTCTCACACTCCCCAGGCACACCTCTCACACTCTAGAACACCCCTGACACCCAAGGCACACCTCTGACACTCCCAGGCACACCTCTCACACTTGGCACACTCTGACACCCAGGCACACCTCTTTCACCCCTGTCTCCCTCCCATGACACATCCAGGCACACACCCCACACACTTCCAGGCACACCCCACACTCCCAGGCACACCCCTGACACCCCAGGCACACACCCCAGACACTCCCAGGCACACCTCTCACACTCCCAGGTACACCTCACACCCAGGCACCCCAGACACTCCCCCGGTACTCTCTTGCTAATTCTGGTGGCACACCCTCAGACACTGGGTTAGGCTAATAAATTTGTGTCTGTAGAGAGAAAAGTATTTTTGTCAAAAATTCTAAGGGTAAGCTCTGTAATTTTTTGAACAGGCACACCACTGACCCCTGGCACCTCTGACACTCCCAGGCACACCAATGACACTCCCAGGCACACTCTGACACTTCCAGGCACACCTCTGACACCCCAGGCACACCCTGACACCCCAGGCACACTCTGACACTCTGAGAACACCTCTGACACTCCCAGGCACACCTCTGACACTCCGGTGCACACCCCTGACACTCCAGGTACACCCCTGACACTGCCAGTACACCCCTGACACCTTGCACACCTCATGACACCCCAGGCACACCTCTGACACTCTGGCACACCTCTGACACCCCAGTCACACCACGACACACCCAGGCACACCCCTGACACTTCCAGGCACTAACTCTGACACTTCCAGGCACACCACACGATACTCCCAGGCACACCTCTGACACTCCCAGGGCACACCGCTGACACTGCCAGGCACACCTCAGATCACTGCCAGGCACACCCCAGACACTCCCCAGGCAAACCCACGACACTCCCAGCAACACCCCAGACACTCCCAGGTACAGCTCTGACATTCCCAAGTGCACATCTGACACCCCAGGCACACCTCCTCATACTCCAGGCACACCTCCGACACTCCCGGCATACCCCTGACACCACAGGACACCCCTGACACACCCAGGCACAACTTTGACACTCCTCTAGGCACACCTCATACCCCAGGCACACCTCTGACACAAATAATCTATCCACCAACACCAATGATACTACCAGGCACACCTCTGACACTCCAGGCACACCTCCGATACCCCAGGTACACCTCAGACACTCCTGGTTCACCTCTGACACTCCAAGATACACTCTGACACTCCCAGGCACACCACTGACACTACCAGGCACACCTCTGACACTCCCACACCCTCTCTGACACCCCCAGGCACACCCCTGACACCCTGGGAACATTCTGACACCCCAGGTACACACCACTGACACTCCCCAAGGCCTCTGACACCCCAAGGCACACCCACGACATCCCAGGCACACCCGACACCTGCTACCATTCTACACCACTACACCTCGACACCCCAGGCACACCTCTGACACTCGCACACCTGACACTCAGGCACACCCCTGACACTCCCCAGGCACCCAGACACCCCACACACTTCTGACACCCCAGGCACACCCACACCCCAGCACACCTCTGACACCCCAGGCACACCTCTGACACTCCCAGGCACACCTCCGACATTCCAGGCACACCCGACACCCCAGGCACACTTCCCCACACCCCAAGCACACCCGACACCCCAGGCACACCTCCCTGACACCCCAGGCACACCTCTGACACCCCAGGCACTCCACTGACATTCCCTGGCACACCCTCTGACACCCCAGGCACACCTCTGACACCCCAGGCACACCTCTGACACTCCCAGGCACTCCACTGACACTCCCTACACCCCACACTCCCAGGCACACCTCTGACACTCCCCAGGCACACTCCGACACTCCCAGGCACACCTCTGACATTCCCTGTACACCCTGACACTCCCAGGCACACCTCCGACACCCCAGGCACACCTCACACTCCCCAGGCACACCTCCGACACCCCCAGGCACACCTCTGACACCCCAGGTGCACCCCTGACACCCCAGGCACACTCCTCACACCCCAGGCACACCCCTGACACCCCAGGCACACCTTGACACTCCCCAGGCACACCTCTGACACTCCCAGGCACTCCACTGACATCTCCCTGTACACCTCTGACACTCCCAGGCACACACGTCCGACACCCCAGACACACCCCTGACACCCCAGGCACATCTCTGACACCCAGGCACACCTCTGACACTGCCAGGCACACCTCTGACAACCCAGGCACTCCCTGTGACACCCCAGGCACACCTCCGACACCCCAGGCACCTCTGACACTCCAGGCACACCCACGACATTCCCCAGGCACACCTCTGACATTCCCAGGCACACCACTGATACTCCCAGGCACACCTCTGACACTCCCAAGCACACCTCTGACACTCCCAGGCACACCTCTGACACCCCAGACACACCTCTAACTTCCAAGGTACACCCCAGACACTCCCCAGGCACACTTCTCACACCCCAGGCACATCCCGACACCCCAGGCACACCTCTGACACCCCAGGTACACCCTGACACCTGCTGCACACCCTGACACCCCAGGCACACCTCCTGACACTCCCAGTACACCACTGACATTCCCTGGTACACCTCTGACACTTCAGGCACACGTCCGACACCCCAGACACACCTGACACCCCAGGCACATCTCAGACACTCCCCAGGCACACCTCTGACACTGCCAAGTACACCTCTGACAACCCAGGTACTCTCAGACACTCTGCACACCTGAGCCCCAGGCACACCTCTGACACTCCGGTACACCTGATATTCCCAGGCACACCTCCGATATTCCCAGTACACCACTGACACCCCAGGCACACCTCCAACACCCCAGGCACACCCCAACACTCCCCAGGCACACTGACACCCCAGGCACACCTCCGACACTCCCAGGCACACCCCAACACTCCAGACACACCAGACACTGGTGCACACTTCACACTCCCAGGCACACCTCCGACACCCTGGTGCACATCTCTGACACTCCAGGCACACCTCTGACACCTGCTGCACACTGACACCCCAGGCACACCTCCTGACACTCCCTGGCACACCTCTGACACTACCAGGCACACCTCCGATACTCCAGACACCTCCGATAGTCCCAGGCACACCCCTGACACTCCAGCCACACCTCTGACACCTGCACACCCTGACACCAGAACACCTCCCACACTCCCCAGGCACACCTCCGACACCTCCTAGGCACACCTCTGACACCCCAGTGCACACCCTGACACTCCGCAGGCACACCTCTGACACTCCCACTCCACTGACATTAACTGGCACACCTCTGACACTCCCCAGGCACACCTCTGACACTCCCAGGCACACCTCTGACACCCCAGGCACACCTCTACACCTGAGGTACACCTCTGACACTCCCCAGGCACACCCCGACACTCAGGCACACGCCCCTGACACCCCAGATACACACCCTGACACCCAGGCACATCTCCAGACACTCCCAGGCACACCTCTGACACTGCCAGGCCACCACAACCCCAGGCACTCCCAGACACTCCCCAGGCACACCTCCGACACCCCAGGCACACCTCTGACACCCCAGGCACACCTCCGATATTCCCTGGCACACTCATGATATTCCCAGGCACACCACTGATACCCCAGGACACCTCCAACACTCCCAGGTCACCTCTGACACTCCGGCACATCACGACACCCCTGGCACACCTCCGACACCCCAGGCACACTTCACACCACCAGGCACACCTCCGACACTCCCCAGGCACACCCTGACACCCCAGGCACACCCCACACCAGGCACACCTCTGACACCTGGTGTCCCCAGACACCCATGCACACTCTCACACCCCAGGCACACCTCCGGACACTCCCAAGCACACCTCTGACACCCTGCCACACACCCCTGACACTCCCAGACACACTCTGACACTCAGGCACACCTTGACACCCCAGGTACTCCACTGACATTCCTGGCACACCTCTGACACTCCCCAGGCACACTGCTGACACTGCCAGGCACAACCCGACATTCCCAGAACACTCTGACACTCCCAGGCACACCTCTGACACTCCCTGCACACCTCTCTGACACTCCCCAGGCACACCTCTGACACCCCAGGCACACCTGACACCCCAGGCACACATCTGACACTCCCAGGTACCACTGACATTCCCTGGCACACTCCTGACACCCTGGCACACGTCCGACACCCCAGATACACCTCTGACACCCCAGGCACACCTCTGACACTACAGGCACACCTCTGACACTCCCACTCCACTGACACTCCCCTGGCACACCCCCTGACACTCCAGGCACACCTCTGACACTCCCCAGGCACACCTCCGACATTCCAGGCACACCCGACACTCCCCAGGCACACCCCTGACACTCCCTGCACACTCTGACACTCAGGCACACCTCCGACACCCCAGGCACACCTCTGACACTCCCAGCAGGCACTCTGTGACACTCCCAGGCACACCTCTGACACCCCAGGCACACCTCTGACACTCCCAGGCACACCACTGACACTCCTGGCACACCCCTGACACCCAGGCACACCTCTGACACCCATACACCTCCGACATTCCCAGGCACACCTCCGACATCTCCCAGGCACACCCCGACATCCCCTGGCACACCTCTGACACCTCAGGCACACTGACACCCCAGGCACACCTCACACTCCCCAGGCCCTCCGACACCCTCAGGCACACCTCTGACACCTGCAGCACCCCAGACACTCTGCGCACACCCCTTACTCCCAGGCACACCTCTGACACTCCCATGCACACCCCTGACACCTGGTGCACACCACACCCCAGTACTCCACGACATTCCCTGGTACACCTCTGACACTCCCAGGACACGTCCGACACCCCAGACACACCTCTGACACCCCAGGCACACCTCTGACAATCCCAGGCACTCCAGACACTCCCAGGCACACTCCGACACTCCCAGGCACACCTCTGACACCCCAGGCACACCCACGATATCTCCAGGCACACCTCCGATATCCTGGCACACCACACACCCACACAGGCACACCCTCCAACACCTGCCACACCCCTGACACCCCAGGACACCCTCCGACACTCCCCAGGCACACCTCCGACACTCCAGGCACACTTCTGACACCACCAGGCACACCTCCGACACCCCAGGCACACCTCTGACACCCCAGGCACACCTCCGACACCTCAGGCACACCTCTGATTCTCCAGGCACCCCAGACACCCCATGCACACCTCTCACACTCCCCAGGCACACCTGACACTCCCCAAGCACACCTCTGACACTCCCCAGGCACACCTCTGACACTCCGAGATACACCCCAACACCCCCAGGCACACCTTGACACCCCCAGGCACTCCACTGACATTCCTGGTACACCTCTGACACTCCCAGGCACACCGCTGACACTGCCAGGTACAACCCGACACTCCCAGGAACACCTCTGACACTCGGTGCACACACTGACATTCCCCTGGCACACCTCTGACACCCCAGGCACACGTCCGACACCCCCAGACACACCTCTGACACTCCCAGATACACCTCTGACAGTCACAGGCACACCTCTGACACTCCCCAGTACCCACTGGACACCCTGGCACACCCCTGACACTCCCCAGGCACACCTCTGACACTCCCCAGGCACACCTCCGACACCCCAGGCACACCTCCGACACTCCCCAGGCACACCTCCACACTCCCAGGCACACCTCCGACACTCCCAGGCACACCTCCAACACCCAGGCACACCTTGACACCCCAGGTACCCACTGACATTCCCTGGTACACCTCTGACACTCCCAGGCACACCGCTGACAATGCCAGGTACAACCTGACACCCAGGAACACCTCTGACACTCCCCAGGCACACCCTGACACCCCAGACACTCTGACTCTCCCAGGCACACCTGACACTCCAGGTACACCTCTACACTCCTGGTACTACACTGACACTCTTGCACACCCTGACACCCCTAGGCACTTCTGACCCCAGGCACACCTGACATTCCGGCACACTCCCATACTCCCAGAACACCTTGAGACTAGGTACTTTGACACCCTGGCATACCTCTGACACTCCCAGGCACAGCTCTGACACTCCCAGGCACACCTCTGACACCCTACACCACAGGACACCTGACACAGCACTACATCCCCAGACACCTTGACACTCAACACCGCTGACAATGCCAGGTACAACCTGACACTCCAGAACACCTCCTGACACTCTGGTACACCTCTGACACCCAAGACACACCCCCTGACTCTCCAGGCACACCTCTGACACTCCCAGGCACACCTCTTACACTCCCCAGGCACCACACTGACACTCCCCTGCCACCTCTGACACCCCAGGCACACCTCTGACACTCCCCAGGCACACCCGACATTCCCAGGCACACCTCCCATACTCCCAGGAACACCTTTGAGACTTCCAGGTACTTCACTGACACTCCCTGGTACACCTCTGACATCCCCAGGCACAGCCTGACACTCTGGTGGCCTCCTGACACCCCAGGCACACTCTGATACCCCAGGTCCTCCGACACCCCAGGCACAATCCTGACATCCCCAGGCACACCTCCGACACCCAGGCACACCTCCGACACCCCAGCACACCTCTGACACCTGGTGCACACCTGACACACCCCAGGCACACCTCTGACACCCCAGTGCACCCCAGACACCCCATGCACACTTTTCACTCTCCCAGGCACACCTCTGACACTCCCAAGCACACCTCTGACACCCCAGGCACACCTCTGACACCTAGATACACTACTCTCCCTCCCCAGGCACACCCCAGACACCCCAGGCACACACTCCCAGGCACATCTCCGACACCCCAGGCACACCCTGACACTCCCAGGCACACCTCTGACACCCCAGGCACACCTCCGACACTCCCAGGCACACCTCTGACACCCCAGGCACACCTCTGACACCTGGGCACACTCTGACACCCCAGGCACACCCTCCCTGACACCCCACATGTCCCATACACTCCCAGGCACACCTCCACACCCCAGGCACACCCCAGACACTTCCGGCACACTTCACACCACCAGCACACCTCCGACACTCCCAGGCACACCCTCTGACACTCCCAGGCACACCTCCGACACCAGGCACACCCCTGATACCCCAGCACCCCACACCCCATGCACACTCCCACACCTGCTGCACACCTCCGACACCCCAGGCACACCCATGACACCCCTGCACACCCTCTGACACTCCCAGATACACCTCTGACACTCCCAGGCACACCTTGACACTCCCAGGTACTCCACTGACATCTGCCTGCACACCTCTGACACCAGGCACACCGCTGACACTGCCAGGCACAACTCCGACAATTCCAGGAACACCTCCGACACTCCCAGGCACATTCTCCCACTCCCAGGCACACCTCCGACACTCCTAGGCACACCCTGACACTCCCCAGTCACACCGCTGACACCTCCAGTACCCACCAACATTCCCTGGCACACCACTGACACTCCCAGGCACCACCTCTGACACCTGCACACTTCCCGATTCCCAGGCACACCTCAGACACCCCAGGCACACCTCACACCCCAGGCACACCTCCGACACTCCCAGGCACACCTCTGACACTCCCAGGCACACCTCTTGACACTCCAAGGCACCCCTGACACCCCTGGTACACCCCTGACACTCCCTGGCACACCTCTGACACTACCAGGCACACCTCCGATAGTCCCAGGCACACCTCCGATAGTCCCAGGCACACCCGACACCCCAGGCACACCTCCGACACTCCTAGGCACACCTCTGACACTCCCGGGCACACCTCTGACACTCGCAGGTACACCTCTGACACCCCAGGCACTCCACTGACATTAACTGGCACACCACTGACACTCCCAGGCACGTCCGACACTCCCCAGACACACCTCTGACACTCCCCAGGCACACCTCTGACACCTGAGGCACACCTCTGACACTCCTGCACACCTCTGACACCCCAGGCACACGTCCGACACCCCAGACACACCCTCTGACACCCCAGGCACATCTCAGACACCCCAGGCACACCTCTGACACTGCCAGGCACACCTCTGACAATCCCAGTACCCCTGACACTCTCAGGCACACCTCCGACACTCCCCAGGCACACCTCTGACACTCCCCAGGTACACCTCCGATATTCCCAGGCACACCTCCGATATTCCCAGGCACCACTGATACCCCAGGCACACCCCTGACACTCCCAAGCACACCCTGACACCACAGACACACACCTCCGACACTCCCAGAACACCTCCGGACACCCCCAGGCACACTTACACCACCAGGCACACCTCCGACACCCCGCAGGCACACCTCTGACACCCCAGGCACACCTGACACCTCAGGCACACGTCTGATACCCCAGGCGCACCCCAGACACTCCCATGCACACTCTCACACCCCAGGCACACCTCCGACACTCCCAAGCACACCTGACACCCCAGGCACGTCCGACACTCCCAGACACACCTCTGACACTCCCCAGGCACATCTCAGACACTCCCAGGCACACCCTGACACTGCCAGGCACACCTCTGACAATCCCAGGCACCCCTGACACCTCAGGCACACCTCTGACACCCCAGGCACACCTCTGACACCCCAGGCACACCTCCGATATTCCCAGGTACACCTGACATTCCCAGGCACACCACTGATACCCCAGGCACACCTCCGACACCCCTAGGCACACCTCTGACACCTCACACACACCCGACACTCCCCAGATACACCTGACACTCCCAGGCACACTTCACACCAGGCACACCTCCGACACCCCAGGCACACCTCTGACACTCCCAGGCACACCTCTGACACTCTGCACACCTCTGACACTCCCAGGCACATCTGACACCCCAGGTACTCCACTGACATTCCCTGGCACACCTCTGACACTCCCAGGCACACGTCCGACACTCCCAGATACACCTCTGACACTCCAGGTACACCTCTGACACTCCAGGACACCTCTGACACCCCCATACCTCTGACACCCCAGTACACCTCCGACACCCCCAGGCATCCCCTGACACCCCAGGCACACCTCTGACACTCCCAGGTACACCCTGACACATCCCAGGCACCTCCCTCCGACACTCCCCAGGCACACCTCTGAACTCCCAGGCACACCTCTGACACTCCCTACTCCACTGACACTCCTGGTACACCCTCTGACACTCCCAGGCACACTCTGACACTCCAGGTACACCTCTGACACTCCCTGTACACCCTTGACACTCCCCAGGCACACCTTTGACACTCCCCAGGCACACCCCCTGACACTCCCAGGCACACCTCTGACACTCCCCAGGCACACCTCTGACACCCCAGGCACACCCCTGACACTCCCACACACCTCTGACACCCCAGGCACTCTCACACCCCAGGCACACCCTGACACCCCAGGCACACCTCTGACACTCCCAGTGCACACCTCTGACACTCCCAGGCACACCCCTGACATTCCCAGGCACACTCTGACCTTCCAGGCACACTCTGACATTCTGCACACACCTCTGACCTCCCAGGTACACCTCTGACACTCCCAGGCACACCTCTGACACTCCCAGGCACTGACATTCCCTGGTACACCTCTGACACTGCACACTGCTGACACTCCCAGGTACACCCTGACACTCCCAGGAACACCTCTGACACCTCAGTACACCTCTGACACTCCCCAGGCACACCTCTGACACCCCCAGGTACACCCTGACACTCCCTGATACACCCCCTGACACTCCCAGGCACACCTCTGACACCTCCCAGGCACACCTCCGACATTCCCAGGCACACCTGACACTCCCAGGTACACTTCTACACCCCAGGCACACCTCCGACACCCTGGGAACACCTCTGACACCCCAGGCACACCTCTGACACCCCAGGTACACCTCTGACATTCCCTGGTACACCTCTGACACTCTTGGTGCACACCTCTGACACTCTGCAGGCACACCTGACACTCCCAGGCACACCACTGACACCCTTGGTACACCCCCTGACACTCCCAGGCACACCTCTGACACTCCCCAGGCACACCTCTGACATTCCCCAGGCACACCTCTGACACTCCCCTGGTACACCTCTGACACCTCAGGTACACCACACTCCCCAGGCACACCTCTCACTCCCAGGCACACCCTCCGACACCAGGCACACCTCTCGACACTCCCAGCACCCCAGACACTCCCCAGGTGCACCTCACACTCCCCAGGCCACCCCCTGACACTCCAAGCACACCTCTGACACCCCAGGCACACCTCTGACACCCCAGGTACTCCACTGACATTCCCTGGTACACCCTCTGACACTCCCCAGGCACACGTCCGACACTCCCAGATACACCCCTGACACTCCAGAGGCAGCACATCTCAGACACCCCAGGCACACCTCTGACACTGCCAGGCACACCACTGACAACCCGAGGCACTCCTGTGACACTCCCAGGCACACCTCCGACACCCCAGGCACACCTCTGACACCCCAGGCACACCTCCTGATATTCCCAGGCACACCTCCGATATTCCCAGGCACACCACTGACACTTCCAGGCACACCTGCACCCTGGGCACCTCTGACACTCCCAGGCACACCTCCGACACCCCAGGCACACCCGACACCCCAGGCACACTTCTACACCACCAGGCACACCTCCGACACCCCAGGCACACCCCCTGACACCCTGGTGCACACCTCGACACTCCCAGGTACACCTCTGACTCTCCCAGGTGCACCCCAGACATCCTGCATGCACACTCTCACACTTGCACACCTCCGACACCCCAAGCACACCTGACACCCAGGCACACCTCTGACACCCCAGGACACACTCTGACACCAGCCACCTCACACCCAGGCACCCACCGACAGCCCCCTGGTACACCTCTGACACTCCCAGGTCCACCGCTGACACTCCCAGGTACCAACTCCTGACACCCAGGCACACCTCTGACACTCCCAGGTACACCTCTGACACTCCCCAGGCACACTCTGACACTCCCAGGTACACCTCTGACACCCCAGGTGCCACCTTGACACCCCAGGCACTCCACCACATCTGCAGGCCACCCTGACACCCCAGGTACACACCGCTGACACTGCCAGGCACACCCCGACACCCAGGAACACCCGACACCAGGCACACTCTCACATTCCCAGGCACACCTCCCGACACCCCAGGCACCCCTGACACCCCAGGCACACCGACACCCAAGCACCACCAACATTCCCCTGGCACACCTACACACCCCAGGCACACCCCTGACACCTGCACACCTCCGACATCCCCAGGCACACCCCAGACACCCCAGGTACACACTTCTCACACCCCAGGCACACCTCCGACACCCCAGGCACACCCCTGACACTTCCAGGCACACCTCTTACACTCCAAGGTACACCTCTGACACTTCCAGGTACACCTCTGACACTCCCTGGCACACCCTGACACTACCAGGCACACCTCCTGACAGTCCCAGGCACACCTCCGATAGTCCAGGCACACCTCTGACACCCCAGGTCACACCTCCGACACTCCTGTAGGCACACCTCTGACACTCCCAGGTGCCACCTCTGACACTGCAGGCACACCTCTGACACTCCCAGGCACCCACTGACATTAACTGGCACACCACCACACTCCCAGGCACACGTCCGACACTCCCAGACACACCTCTGACACTCCCAGGCACACTCTGACACCTGAGGTACACGTCTGACACTCCCAGGTACACCTCTGACACCCCAGGCACATCCGACACTCCCAGGCACACCCTGACACTCCCAGGCACATCTCAGACACCCCAGGCGCCACCCCTGACACTGCCAGGTACACCTCTGACAATCCCAGTACTCCTGACACCTCAGGTACACCTGACACTCCCCAGGCACACCTCTGACACTCCCCAGGCACACCCACGATATTCCCAGGCACACTGATATTCCGGGCACCACTGACACCCCTGGTCACACCTGCCACAATTCTGGTACACCTCTGACACCCCAGACACACCTCCTGACACTCCCCAGGAACACCTGGACATCCAGGCACACTTCTGACACTACCAGGCACACCTCCGACACCCCAGGCACACCTCTGACACCCAGGCACACCTCCGACACTCCCAGGCACACGTCTTGATACTCCCAGGCACCCCACACTCCCATGCACACTTCTCACACTCGCACACCCCACACCCCAAGCACACCCCTGACACTCCCAGGCACACGTCCGACACTCCACACACACCCCTGACACTCCCCAGGCACATCTGCGACACCCCAGGCACACCTGACACTGCCAGGCACCCTCTGACAATCCCAGGCACTCCTGTGACACCTCAGGCACACCCGACACCCCAGGTACACCTCTGACACTCCCCAGGTACACATCCGACATTCCCAGGCACACCTGATATTCCCAGGTACACCACTGATACCCCTGTGCACACCTCCTGACACTCCCAAGTACACCTCTGACACTCACAGACACACCCTCCGACACTCCCTGCAGATACCTCCGACACTCCCCAGGTACACTTACACTACTAGGTCACACCTCCGATGCTGCTCCCAGGTACACCTCTGACACTCCCAGGCACACCTCCGACACTCTCAGGCACACGTCTGATACAGGCGCACCCCAGAGCACTCCCCATGCACACTTCTCACACCCCAGGCACACCTGACACTCCCAAGTACACCTCTGACACTCCCAGGTACACCTCTGACACAGCACATGTAACTGAACGAAGTACAACAT